>NC_053391.1:624242317-624542429 GCF_905171765.1 Bufo bufo
GGGGTGAGCTCTGCAGCGGAGATAAGGGAGGAGTTTGTGAGATATTATTCCGACCTTTATAAATCTGAGTCTACGCTTAGTCGTATCGATATGGATCGATATCTTCAAAAATTAGAGCTCCCCCAGTTATGTCCTCAAGATAGAGAGCGCTTGGAATCCCCTATTCTTTTAGAGGAACTTCAGGCGACTCTTCTTGTAGTGTACGGGAACTGTAATACCCGTCACTACCAAAGTGTCACTTGGTGTGCTGTCGTCCCTCCTAATTGTGGGGAAGTTGGTATATGTCAGTTTTATAGGATGTCATGTAATGCAATGCTATGTGTTTCCCTGTTACTGTGAAACTTGCATGTACAGGCCTGCAGGGGTGTCATTCCAGCTTCTAGTCGCTAGAGGGAGCTAGGGAGCCCTAGTTTATATAAGGCCAGACAGGGAAGTACAAGGCAGACGGAGTCTAGTGTCTGTAATCTACAGTTGGAGATTAGACAATGTCTGAGACAAGTCCAGGCCTGAAGCCTGCTGTCCAGGAGAAGATTCCCTCCTGAATTCCCATATGCAGAAACAGGAATATGTTAGATCAAGAGCCTGAGGAAGTTTCCAGAAGCTGAGAGAGACAGAGGCAAAGATCAGGAAAGCAAGAGGTACTCAGAATAACAGAGGAGGTACTTATAGAAGCCATAGCCAAGGATATAAAGCCAGAATTAGGTTAATGGGCCTTGGTGAAGAATTGCTGTATTCCAGGATCAGACAGAATTAGAGTGCAAGCTCCTGTGCTGCAAGTCCTGTGTTCAACACTCTGTAATTACCCTGCTATAACTGAATTGCCTGCATCGACCGAATTGCAAAATCGACTGTATGCTTAGGAACTGCATTTCCTATATTGTCTCTGCTTGCAAAACTACTAAAGTTGGAGTTCTGTTTTAAGACTACATTTCCTCAATTTATTCCTGCATCCGCAAACGGCGTGCCACCGTTTACTTGGCACTGGCGTCACGAACTACCCTTACCTATACCTGCCCTTGCAGAGAGTCAGCTGTACCAGGTTAGTGTATATTGCACTACATCACCCAGAAACACCTACTACACACAACTTGAGTACGCTGCACTTCTCTTTTGGCGTCACGAACAGGATACGCACGCTTTCTAGTGCAAGAAGCGTGAACTTTGTGCCTTATACCGTTGCCCTGTGACCAAAGTGACAATTTGCCTGTTTTATTCAAGTGGACTTTGTGGACTGAAAATCATACCCAAAGTGTCCCAAAAACCTCTAAAAAGCGCTGTGCAGTATTGCGCTGCACAGAGGAAGAAAATCGCCGCATTGGAGTGTGGTTTTGTGGACTTTTTACAATCCTGCTTGCTGTCAGTGAATGGACAGCGTTTTGCTAAAGATGGCCACCGGCTGCCTGGAGTAAAGTTTCCCGCGCCGCTGAGGACATTCGTGGGCGGATCCCTGCAAAGACACAGAGAGTCCCGCCCCTCTTCATCACCGCACCGCCGCGGCCCTGCTTCTCCTGCGTCACCGCGGTCTCAGGACGTCCGGAATCTCGCGAGACTTGGCCTGCGCAAGACCAGCGATACCGGTAAGCACTTGTAACCGGAGGGAAGGGGAGTGTACCGGCCCCTTTAGTCGCCAGCGGCCACCTCTCAATAGACTACCATGTCAGAGCCAGGAGTGCCTGAGCAGCCGGCCCCAGGAGAGCTTGCGGCTCCTGATCACCCTACAGCCCCTAGCATGATGCCCTTTACCATGCCCTACTATTTCGGGGCCCCATGGTTCCCCCGCTACAGGGGAGAGACCCATACCCTAAGGGACTTTAAAGAAAAGTTGCTGGCACTATTCCGATTGTACCCTATAAATGCCGACCAGCAAATGGAAATCCTGCTAGCGCAGCTGGAGGGAGCTGCCCGCAGGGAGGTATTATCCTGGCCTGCTACTGAGCGGAGTACTCTAGAACAGATATTCACCCGCCTCAGAGCCACTTTTGAAACTAGGACTGCCTCAGAGATAAAGATGCACTTCTTTGGCAAGAAACAGAAGTCCGGTGAGTCCCTCCGTGACTTTGCCCTATCACTTCAGGAGGCTTTAGGGGCTGTAATCCAGATAGATCCCAAAGAGGCTGATAACCGGGACCAGACCCTGAGGGAACAATTTATCAACGGGGTGTCTAGTGAACAAATAAGGACCCAGTTAAAGATGCTGTCCGCCCAGCACCCTAACAGTACCTTTCTGGACTTTAAAGAACTGGCTATAAAAATTCTGGGGTCCACAGTATCTCCTGAGTTGAGCGCCCTATCTGAGTCATCAGCCTGCAAGCCAAAACCGCTTGTCACTAACCGAGCTGAGGCCGGCCAAGCTGTTCAAGTGTCAGCTACTGATACTATTGCCATGCTGACAGAGCAAGTAAATCACCTCACTAAAAGTTTAGAGAAAGTGTGCAGAAAAATAGAGGAATGGGAAAAACCCATAATGCTAGATGAAGAATTCCTGTCACCTCCTAGGCCGTTCCCACCTCCTTACCAAGAGACTCACCCCAGGGATCCTGGGAGGCGTAATAGAGGTCGCAAGAAGCCCGTGTGTACATACTGCAAAAAGCTGGGACACACAGAATCCACGTGCTGGCAGTTAAACGGGCAACCCCTGAGGCTGAGGACCACCCCTCGGGAGGTAGAACACTAGGTCCAGAGGATCCAAATTGGATGCCACGGTATGTAGGATCCCATCCTAAAATCAATATAGAGATCAACGGGGTCCCCTTTGAAGCCCTATTAGATACTGGGTCTCAGGTCACTACTATTCAGCTGCCTGCATTTGAAAGGTTCTGGGACACCAACCAGTTGACCCAGCCGCCTGAATCCTGGGTGGAAATTATCGCCAGCAATGGCAAACCAGTAAAGACTCATGGATACTGGGAACCCACCCTGCAGGTGGGAGAAGTAACCCTGCCTCAACAGGGAGTGATCGTAGTACAGGCCGGTGACAGAGGAGGACATCCTGTCATTCTAGGCACCAATGTCTTCAAAAACTGTTATTCAGAAATACTTGCTGTATTACATCAGACTTTGCCCACTGCTTCCTCTGCATCCAGGAGGGTGATTCAAAAGACTATCACTGTGTTAAGTGCCCAGCAGAGGTTTGCTAATGGGAAAGGAGAAATTTGTACTGCCAGGATCCGTGATATTAAGCCTGTGACTTTGCCTCCTAATTCTCAAACTCTTTTGTGGTGTCGTGCTGTCCTGGGAGTCGAAGGCCGAGATTATCCAGCCCTGGTGGAACCACTCCAGATGGAGGATTATCCTTATGTGAGAGCTGCCAAGTGCCTGGTGAACGTCTCCCAAGGTAAAGTACCTGTCCGTCTGATTAATCTGAGTAATCATCCTGTTGCGCTTACTAAGCATTGCCCTGTTGCCCAGCTGTCCCAGGTGTCCTTCCAAGACATCATTCGTCTTCCAGTGACAGAAAAGCCGCCAGCTGCAGACAGCAGATGTTCGCCGGTGACCCAGCCACAAGTGCCCTGGTGGGAAGAGCTCCATGTCGGGGACGAGAATACCCCCCAACAACAACAAGAAGGGATTATACAGCTTGTCAAGGAGCACCACCAGGCCTTCAGTAAGCATGCCACTGATTATGGAGAGGTGAGTGCCATACAACACACTATACCTACTGGCTCTCATCCTCCTATCAAGGAGAGGTACCGACCTTTACCGCCTACTTCATATCAGACTGTAAAGGAAATGATCCAAGAGATGAAGGACTCTAATGTAATCCGGGACAGCCGTAGTCCGTGGGCTGCACCCCTGGTCCTTGTAAAGAAGAAGGACGGTGGTATCCGTTTCTGTGTGGATTATAGGAAAATTAATCAAATAACCCACAAAGATGCATACCCACTGCCCCGCATTGAGGAGTCACTAACTGCTCTGGGCTCCTCTGCCTATTTCTCCACATTGGACTTGACCAGTGGCTACTGGCAAGTACCCATGGCCCCTGCAGATAGAGAAAAGACTGCCTTCACTACTCCCATGGGCCTGTTCGAATTCAATTGTATGCCGTTCGGGCTATGTAATGCCCCAGGAACTTTCCAGAGACTAATGGAACGGTGTTTGGGTCACAAAAACTTCGAAACAGTGCTGCTGTATCTAGATGACGTCATTGTGTACTCAAAAACATATGAGGACCATCTGAAACATTTGGCAGAAGTATTTGAAATCCTTATCAAATATGGCTTGAAGGTAAAGCCATCCAAGTGTCACCTGCTCAAGCCTGCAGTAAGATACCTGGGGCATATAGTAAGCGGAGAGGGAGTGCAACCTGACCCTGATAAATTAGCAGCTGTCCGTAATTGGCCGGTTCCTACTACTGTCAAAGAGGTGAGGAGTTTCCTTGGTTTTGCCGGCTACTATAGACGTTTTATCCCCCATTTTGCTCAAATAGCTGATCCTATCCAGGAGCTCTTGAGGGGGCAACCCAAAAAGAGTCCTAGAACTCCTGTGCCCATTGAGTGGAATGAGAAAAGAGAGATGCCGGCTTTCTATAACAAATTTGCTCAACAGGATCAGGCTCGAGCTACCAATAACAGAGCTGCAGTTCCTTCACCCTTCAGTAGGCCTGAACCTAAGGAAGAAAGGTGGGTGAAACTACAGTCTGAAAGTAGAGTGCTGGGTGAGTTGTTGGACTTCATTACTAGTGGCAGAGCCCCTGAGAGGATCCGGCGTAAGAGTGCAGATCCTGAGCTCATCAAATTGTGGAGACAGCGCCATCAACTCTTCATACAAAAGGGCCTATTGCTACGGAGAAGCCTAGACCCAGTGTCCAACGAGAGAGTGCACCAGATTCTCATACCCCGACGAGATGCAGGTATGGTGTTGGAGATGTACCACAATCAATCCGGTCACTTTGGGGTCCAAAAGACTGAAGCTACTATCCGCCAGCGGTTTTACTGGGTAGGCATGAGAGAAGACATGGAGAAGTGGTGTCGAGAGTGTGTAGCCTGTGCCTTGAAACGAAGTGAGCACCATGATCAGAGGGCACCACTGAGACCCATTGTAAGTACTCGTCCTCTTGAACTTGTCGCCATCGACCATGTAAAACTGGAGCCTAGTCGCTCAGGGTATGCTTATGCCATGACTATTATTGACCATTTCACAAAGTTTGTTGTAGCAGTGCCTGTGAGAGACCAGACAGCCAAGACTACAGACGATACTTGCCAGCGGAGCCAAGTGATTACAATATTTCACTGTGAATCAGCCTGCTAGGCCTTTGATTGATTTCACCAGAAGTGATGTTAACCCTTTCAGGACAGGAGTCCTATGTTTCTGGTCCTTTGTTGCGGCTGCCAGTTTGTCCACGGCTCAGTGGTAGGTGTTGACCACTGAAATCACAAAGTCAGCAAGGCCACGTTTGTTTCTAGGACCTCCTGCCTGCTTTTGTTACCCCACACCAAGTTGTGCCTGTTCCTTTGTTGCACTTTTACCCTTCACCCCCTTTTCAGGTTGATCAGGGGTATTACAGCACTTGTCTTTGCTGTCCTTTTATTGTGCAACTTGATACTAAGGAACCGTGCCCGGAGACAGACTCAAAAGTACCTGAGCCTCTGAGATTCTTACTCTTTTAAAAGTATTGTGCCCAGGGATGGACTCCACCGCATGAGAGCCTCTGTGATTTAATGAGAAATAACCTGGGTACGGACTCATGTTTGTTATTTGAGCCTCCAAGAACTTTTATACTGTTTTCTACTGTTTTATCATGGACTTATTCATTGTCATGGACTATCCTGGTTCTAATGTTACGCTGTGCCAGGTCAGCGCCCCCGTTCCATTCACTATCCTGAGAGAAGAGAACGACGCCCCTTGTCACTACCCTTCACTTTTGCCAATTGGACCTGATGTAAATGTAAATGCAGATGAATTACATGTATGTATGCCTGCATGTCTCTATTTTCTATTTCAGGTAGAGATTCCAGTTGGGCGACCCATGATGGAGTACGAGGTCGTACTCAGCTTAAAGCAGTGGGGTATGTAGTGTACGGGAACTGTAATACCCGTCACTACCAAAGTGTCACTTGGTGTGCTGTCGTCCCTCCTAATTGTGGGGAAGTTGGTATATGTCAGTTTTATAGGATGTCATGTAATGCAATGCTATGTGTTTCCCTGTTACTGTGAAACTTGCATGTACAGGCCTGCAGGGGTGTCATTCCAGCTTCTAGTCGCTAGAGGGAGCTAGGGAGCCCTAGTTTATATAAGGCCAGACAGGGAAGTACAAGGCAGACGGAGTCTAGTGTCTGTAATCTACAGTTGGAGATTAGACAATGTCTGAGACAAGTCCAGGCCTGAAGCCTGCTGTCCAGGAGAAGATTCCCTCCTGAATTCCCATATGCAGAAACAGGAATATGTTAGATCAAGAGCCTGAGGAAGTTTCCAGAAGCTGAGAGAGACAGAGGCAAAGATCAGGAAAGCAAGAGGTACTCAGAATAACAGAGGAGGTACTTATAGAAGCCATAGCCAAGGATATAAAGCCAGAATTAGGTTAATGGGCCTTGGTGAAGAATTGCTGTATTCCAGGATCAGACAGAATTAGAGTGCAAGCTCCTGTGCTGCAAGTCCTGTGTTCAACACTCTGTAATTACCCTGCTATAACTGAATTGCCTGCATCGACCGAATTGCAAAATCGACTGTATGCTTAGGAACTGCATTTCCTATATTGTCTCTGCTTGCAAAACTACTAAAGTTGGAGTTCTGTTTTAAGACTACATTTCCTCAATTTATTCCTGCATCCGCAAACGGCGTGCCACCGTTTACTTGGCACTGGCGTCACGAACTACCCTTACCTATACCTGCCCTTGCAGAGAGTCAGCTGTACCAGGTTAGTGTATATTGCACTACATCACCCAGAAACACCTACTACACACAACTTGAGTACGCTGCATTCTTTCTTTAAAATATGAATCAGCCCCTGGTTCAGATGGATTGCCGTTTGATCTATATAGGTATCACGCTAAAGTACTTTTGCCGATCCTGCTTTTAGTCCTGAATGAGTCCCGCGCATGCTACTCTGTACCTCCATCATTTAGTGAGGCAGTGATTATCTTGGTTTTAAAAAAGGAGAAGGATCCGTGCGATATGGGGTCATATAGACCCATATCACTTTTAAATACGGACTACAAGATTTTCGCTAAAATTTTGGCCAACCGTCTAAAGAAGGTTATAGCGAGTTTGGTACACCCCAATCAGACGGGCTTTATCCCGGGACGGCAGATACAGATGAGTCTATATAGGGTTTATCTGAATTTGTCTGTTGGGGGAGGTATAGACCACTCCATTCTGTCTTTAGATGCCGCAAAGGCGTTTGACAGGATGGAGTGGTCTTTTTTGTGGGCTACAATGTCCCATTTTGGCCTTGGGAATTCGTTCCTGGAAATGACCCAAATGCTATATGCACAGCCAGTTGCATCTATTAGTGTCAATGGTATTAGCTCTTCCCCTGTCAAGATGCGGAGAGGGATGAGACAGGGCTGTCCGCTGTCTCCTCTCCTCTTTGCCCTTTTTATTGAACCATTGGCTTCCCGGATTCGCTTAGATAACTGTATAGATGGTTTTGGGGTGGCGGGAGTGAGTGATAAAATAAGCCTATATGCCGATGACGTTATTCTGTTCCTGGATCAGGGATGGAAGATTCTCTTGCATGTCATGGAGGTAATAGAAGAATATGGCAAACTATCAGGTTACAGAATTAATTGGTCAAAGTCATCTCTCCTCCCACTGAATCGCAAAGCCGTAGATGAGGGGGGGCGAGTCCGTGTTTTGGCCCCTAATGACACTTTAGATTATCTGGGGGTTAAGATTGGGGTCCCTATAAATAGGTTTTATGATCTTAATCTGGCCCCGGTTTTGAATAAAGTCAGGGATAAAGTCAGCGCGTGGCGGAAATTGACACTGGCCCAAACGGACCGAATAGCTTTGATTAAAATGATTATTTTACCGATAGTTTTGTTTCCGTTGTGCGCCTCCCCCATCTGGATAGATGACATCTTTTTTTATAGGTTGGAGACTATGATCAATGATCTAATCTGGGGAAGGAAGAGGGTGCGCATAAAGCAGAAGTATCTATGGTTGTCGGAGGCAGATGGTGGGCTGTCATTACCTTTTTTTCAAGGTTATTATTTATGTGCACAGATTCAGCGTTGCTGTTATTCAAAAGAGAGTTCACTTTCACGATATTTGAAAAAAGTCTTTGATAAACCAGTTGATAATATTTTTGCATGTTTGGAGACTGGGTTTATGGGAATGGGGAGGTCCTTGTTGATCCCATGATCACTGCAGAGGGTGTGGAACAGACTGAAGAAGACCCTTAAATCTTCTGGACCGTTTGGTTTCACCCCTCTGTGGGAGAACAGGGATCTGGAGGAGTTCTTTAAAATTACAGATTTTGGTTATTGGTCATGTAATGGTATCAACAGGGTGTCTGACCTTTTTTATATGGGTCGCTTTAAATCACTTTTGGAATTTGGTTTTACCGATAGTTCACCATTAGATTTATTTATGTATTCACGTTTGAAACATATATTTGAAACCTCTAGGAATAGGGGTCTTATTTTTCTACGAGAGAATATATTTTTTGATTTTTGTGACGCCCAGAAGTATGAAAAGGTGAAGCTATCTAGACTTTATGCGAAACTCCGATTGGCACTGGCAACTGTAACGCCTTTTCAAAGCACAGATAAGTGGGAGCAAGAGTTGAATTGCCCCCCACTACAGTGGTCTACCATTTATAGGAATGTGAGAAAGGTGACAGTTTCCAGTGCGCATAGGCTAATTCAATTTAAGATACTCCATAGACTGTATTATACGCCTAAAACCCAGGGAAAATTTCCCCAAAATAAAGATCATGATTGCTGCTGCTCTAAATGTGGATATGTTAATGCCAACTATGTTCATTTGCTTTGGAGCTGCAGAAAAATAAGAAGTTATTGGGATGAGGTCTTCGCTATTTTACAGAAGGAGACTTCACTGAATTATAACCCGAGTATTTTGATAGTGATTTTTGGAGATTATGGGTCAGAAGTGGAAGTCCCACCCCAGGTTAGACGGATTTGGATGCGGGGATCGATGGTTGCTAAGGCTATATTGATAAAGTATTGGGGCTCTGTCTCCCCGCCCTCAACAAGGGAGTGGAGTTTATACCTCCAAAAAATTAGGGTGTATGAGGATATTGAAAAGAAAAGGAGAGTTGCACGCAGAGCTGTATAGTTATAATTAATACTGATACTATTCTATATAACAATGAATGGAGCGGACGGCAGCCAATGGGGGGGGGGGGGGTTGATATAGTTATTATTGTATATTATTTTGAGGGTGTCCAATTTTTTCTTGTAAAGATGTTTATGATTGTCATGCTGGACACACCGTTGAGATTGATATCGTTTTATGTATTAACATTTTGATTTGGAAAATAAAAATATATATTTATTTAAAAAAAAAAAAAAAGAGAAGGGCTTGAGTTTATCCCTTTTGAGATTTATTTGCTTAAAAAGGACCTACCTTAGTAACTACTACCATTCCCTATGTAATAACAATTCTATAGCATCGATCTATATAACTGTATGTTGTACAATTCCTGCAGCAAAGGTCCTGATGGGTGTTACCAGTTGACACTATCCAATCAGTGCCGCTAGTGGCAGACTGTGCAGGGTCACAGCCCCAACTGGTAATACCCAGTTGGATCTTTCTGCTGGAAATGAAATCTTAAACTTCTAGTAAGAATAATAGAGGAATGGTACAACATAGAGCCATAAGAACAGATGCTCCAGAACTGTTATTACATGGGGAATGCAAGTTGATAGTAAAACAGACATGTCAGGAGAGGTGACAGCTCCTCTCTAAACCAGAAGAGTTTTTTTATTACATAAGCCCAATTTCTTGTACTGTACCTAAGTAATTTTGCTGAATCCCCTATAATATCCCCTGTACGTTATCACTATCGCTACTCATGACAAATAGTTTCCATGTCTACTCTATAGACCAGAAAATATGTGGCGTATTGGCAGATGTTTCCAACGCGATTTAACCCACAGCTTCTACTTAACGTAAAGAAGTGGACATCACATGCCGTGAGCTAAGTCAACCTGTCACAAATATTCGCCTCCAGCTGTACATAAGCATAAGGTCAGGAGTTTAGGCTCGCTGGTTAGCCTGGTAATATTACTCCACTAACCCCTTGTCATTCAATCTCCGACATTCCGACCCATCACCTGGACACACCCAAGTCATGCACTCGCTGCACTAATTAATATGTCATGGAGTAATGAGCACAACACAGATAGGAATGGCCCGTGGCTGAATCTCTGACGTCTTATACACATAACTGTTATACCCGTCCTAAAAAAGAAAAGCAGCCGAGTGTGAATATATCACTGTGTGTGCTATGTATGTATGTATGTATGTATGTACAGTGATATGTATGTATGTACAGTACTGTGTATGTGTGTACAGTATTGTGTATGTGTGTACAGTACTATGTATGTACAGTACTGTGTATAGGACTATGTATGTACAGTACTGTGTATGTATGTATGTACAGTACTGTGTATGTATGGACAGTATTGTGTATGTATGTACAGTACTGTGTATGTATGTATGTACAGTACTGTGTATGTATGGACAGTATTGTGTATGTATGTACAGTACTGTGTATGTATGGACAGTATTGTGTATGTATGTACAGTACTGTGTATGTATGTATGTACAGTACTGTGTATGTATGGACAGTATTGTGTATGTATGTACAGTACTGTGTATGTATGGACAGTATTGTGTATGTATGTACAGTACTGTGTATGTATGTATGTACAGTACTGTGTATGTATGGACAGTATTGTGTATGTATGTACAGTACTGTGTATAGGACTGAGTATGTATGTACAGTACTGTGTATGTATGGACAGTACTATGTATGTACTGTGATATGTATGTATGTATGTATGTACAGTGATATGTATGTATGTACAGTACTGTGTATGTGTGTACAGTATTGTGTATGTGTGTACAGTACTATGTATGTACAGTACTGTGTATAGGACTATGTATGTACAGTACTGTGTATGTATGTATGTATGTACAGTACTGTGTATGTATGGACAGTATTGTGTATGTATGTACAGTACTGTGTATGTATGTATGTACAGTACTGTGTATGTATGGACAGTATTGTGTATGTATGTACAGTACTGTGTATAGGACTGAGTATGTATGTACAGTACTGTGTATGTATGGACAGTACTATGTATGTACTGTGATATGTATGTATGTATGTATGTACAGTGATATGTATGTATGTACAGTACTGTGTATGTGTGTACAGTATTGTGTATGTGTGTACAGTACTATGTATGTACAGTACTGTGTATAGGACTATGTATGTACAGTACTGTGTATGTATGTATGTACAGTACTGTGTATGTATGGACAGTATTGTGTATGTATGTACAGTACTGTGTATAGGACTGAGTATGTATGTACAGTACTGTGTATGTATGGACAGTACTATGTATGTACTGTGATATGTATGTATGTATGTATGTACAGTACTGTGTATGTATGAACAGTACTATGTATGTATGTATGTACAGTACTATTTATGTATGTACAGTACTATGTATGTACAGTACTGTGTATGTGTGTACAGTATTGTGTATGTGTGTACAGTACTGTGTATAGGACTGAGTATGTATGTACAGTACTATGTATGTACAGTACTGTGTATGTATGGACAGTACTATGTATGTACAGTGATATGTATGTATGTACAGTACTGTGTATGTATGGACAGTACTATGTATGTACAGTACTATTTATGTATGTACAGTACTATGTATGTATGTATGTACAGCACTGTGTATGTATAGAGTACTGTCTATGTATGTACAGTATTATGTATGTATAGTACTATGTATGTATGTACAGTACTCTCTATGTACAGTTCTATGTATGTATAGTACTATGTATGTATGTATAGTACTTTCTATGTATGTACTATATTTTGTATGTATAGTGCTGGGTATGTATGTACAGTACTATGTATATATGTACAGTACTATGTCTGTATGTACAGTATTGTGTTGTACGCATAGACAAGAGAATAGCTCAACTATCCATCTCCAGAAATGGATACTGTCTTCGGTCATGGCCTCAGACTAGTCATTGTAACAGATCTCTGCCCTTAATACCATCATCCCGTTCAGACTGATCTCCAAACTGAACACTCTTGGAACAGGTCATACATTGTGCAACTGGATGATGGGTTTCCTCACCTGAAGACCTCAGTCTATTAGGAAGAGTACCTATACTTCTCCCTCTCTTACACTCAGCACAGGACGCCTACAAAGTTGCATCCCGCCACCCATGCTCTACACGCTGCACACCTACGACTACGCTAAAATACTACACACACGTTTCCCGACAACATAACAATAATCATTAAAATTACCCACAATGACGGAGGACCGCCTAGGGAAGAAGTTAAGCCAACAACTAGAGATGGTGAAGTTATGGAGAATTCAATTCGGCTGCTTCGCTGAATTTCACAAAGAAATTTGCTTCAGGATGTAGTGTGCAGCGGCGGAACACACAACGTCCTGGCACTGGTGCCATTAGAACCCTGTTTACAGCTGCAACCAGAGCTGAAGAGGAGCCTGGGAGCAAAGGCCGTTTTCACACAGTGTATTTGATCAGTGATTTCCATGAGCCAGTTTTTTAACTGCGCTACTTTTTTCATAATACCTTGTATTGAAATACGGGAAAAAGTGAAATTGGCAAAAAATTGGACGATTCTGTTAAGGTTTTTTGGGTTTAGTTTTTCTGATATTCATTGTGCCCTAAAATTGACATGCAGATTTATATTGTTTGTTATGTTTTGCTACTTTAAAAGAATAAAAATCTTTTAAAAAAACTTTTTTTTTCTTTGAATCGCAATATTCTGACACCTATAACTTATTTAAATGTCTGTCTACAGAGCTGGGGGTACATACACTGTACCACTTTTTGATCAGTTTTCATAAAAAAAATTTTTTGGGGGAGATACAAGGTGACCAAAAAATGACAAATTGCACTTTTTTTATTCTCTTTTCCATTACAGCATATACCGTGCAGGAACAGGGCGATACCATTATGCGAAACCGTTTTTTCCTATTTATTTTTAAATGTAAAATTGGGAAAGGGGAGTGATTTGAATGTTTTTTTACATTTTTTAAATATTGTTTTCTGTAATTTTAGTCCCCTTAGGGGACTTGAACATGCAATTTTCTGATCACTTGTCCTATAGACCATATATTTCCCACATCTTGAGGATGGGGGATAAATTGTCTTAATGGGGAAACCCCTTTAATAACCTAGTAACTAGATTATTGCTGACAGCAACATTATGAGGCTTTAGGCCTCATGCACACGACCGTTGTTGTGTTACGTTCCGCAAAATGGGGTTCCGTTGTTCCATGATCCGTTTCCGTTTTTGTTTCCGTGTGCCTTCCTTTATTTTTGGAGGACCACCAGACATAAAGGAATGTAAAAAAAGTCTAAGACAGGTTTGCCATGCAAATGATAGGAAAAAAACGGACGTGGATGCGCGAACGCGGGTGACAATCTTGTGTGCCTCTGCGTTTTTTAGCGGTCCCATTGACTTGAATGGGTCCGCAAACCATTTTCCACGGAAATAATATGACAGGTTATATTTTTTTGACGGATTGGAACCACGGATCACGGACGCAGATGGCAAAGGTGCACTATCCACATTTTCAACGGCTCCATAGAAATGAATGGGTCCGCACCTGAAACGCTAAAATTGGCGGAACGGACACAGAAGCTAACAACGGTCGTGTGCATGAGGCCTTATTCACACAGTCAGTGTTCGGTCAGTGATTTCCATCAGTGATTTTGAGCCAAAACCAGGTGCAGCTCTAAACACAGAACAGGAGCAAATCTTTCCCTTATACAGTCCTGATCAAAAGTTTAAGACCACTTGAAAAATGGCAAAAAAATCATATTTAGCATGGCTGGATCTTAACAAGGTTCCAAGTAGAGCTTCAACATGCAACAAGAAAAAATGGGAGTGAGACAAAACATTTTTTGAGCATTCAATTTAATGAAAACAACGAGTAAACTGAAACAGGCTGTTTTTCAGCTGATCAAAAGTTTAGGACCACACCTCCAAAAAAAACTAAACCCCCCCAAAACAGAAATTCAACTTCCAAACATGAACTCAGTAATGAGTAGCTCCGCCATTATTGTTTATAATCACTTCAAAAATTCGTTTCGGCATTGCTTGATGCAAGCGTTTCCATGAGGTGAGTGGAAACATTTCTCCAAGTGGTGAAGACGGCCACACGAAGGCCATCTACTGTCTGGAACTGTTGTCCATTTTTGTAAACTTCCCTTGCTATCCATCCCCAAAGGTTCTCAATTGGTTTTAGATCAGGGGAACACGCAGGATGGGCCAAAAGAGTGATGTTATTCTCCTGGAAGAAGTCCCTTGTCCTGCGGGCATTGTGTACTGTAGCGTTGTCCTGTTGAAAACCCCAGTCGTTACCACACAGACGAGGGCCCTCAGTCATGAGGAATGCTCTCTGCAACATCTGGACATAGCCAGCAGCCATTTGACGCCCCTGCACTTCCTGAAGCTCCATTGTTCCACTGAAGGAAAAAGCACCCCAGACCATTATGGCGCCCCCTCCACTGTGGCGCGTAGAAAACATCTCAGGTGGGATCTGCTTGTCATGCCAGTAACGTTGGAAACCATCAAGGTTAAATTGTTTCTCATCAGAGAATAAAACTTTCTTCCACCTTTGAATGTCCCATGTTTGGTGCTCTCTTGCAAACTCCAAACGAGCAGTTCTGTGACGTTCAAGGAGACGAGGTCTTTGAAGACGTTTTTTGTTTTTGAAGCCCTTCAGTCTCAGATGCCATCTGATGGTTATGGGGCTGCAGTCAGCACCAGTAAGGGCCTTAATTTGGGTCGAGGATCGTCCAGTGTCTTGATGGACAGCCAATTGGATCCTCCGGCTCAGTGCTGATGAATTTTTTTTGGGTCTTCCACTTGACTTTTTTGTTCCATAACCCTCAGGATCATTTAAGAAATTCCAAATGACTGTCTTACTGTGTCCCACCTCAGCAGCGATGGCGCGCTGTGAGAGACCCTGCTTATGCAGTTCAACAACCTGACCACGTTCAAAAAGGGAGTTTTTTTTTGCCTTTGCCATCACAACGTGTAACTACCTGACAGAAAATGACAATGAATCCACATCTTTGCACAGATTTGGTCTTTTAAAGGCATGTGGTCCTAAAATTTTGATCAGCTGAAAAACAGCCTGTTTCAGTTTAATCGTTATTTTCAATTAATTGAATGCTCAAAAAATGTTTTGTCTCACTCCCATTTCTTCTTGTTGCATGTTGAAGCTCTACTTGGAACCTTGTTAAGATCCAACAATGTAAAATATGATTTTTTGCCATTTTTCAAGTGGTCTTAAACTTTTGATCAGGACTGTACCTTATGTCTGTGAAGGCTCCAATTCTGGTTTGGCTCAAAAACATTGACATGTGAATAAGGTCTTGTCCACACTTCTGTTTTTCATGGAGGTGTGCTGTCCGGTTTTCCATGGAGACCACACGTACCCATTGATTTAAATGTGTCTGTTCACATATCAGTATTTTTTTTACTGACCGCGGGTGTTTCTGTCCGTGCCTCCGCACTGCAAAAAAATAGAACTTGTTCTATTTTTTTTGCGGTTCGGACGGATCACGGACCCATTCAAGTTGAATGGATCTCGTTCCGTCCCGGCCGCCGCACGGACGATGCCCGTGCATTGGGGACCGCAAATTGCAGTCTCCAGTGCACAGAACGGATGCACAACGTTCGTGTGCAAAAGGCCTAAGAGAATACGCTGCAGAAACTGTCCAATTACCCAGAAAAGTTGTCCAATTAGGCCTCTTGCACACAACCGTATGTATTTTTCTGTATTTTGCGGTCCGTTTTTCACGGATCAGTTGTTCCTTTATTTGTTTCCGTTGTGTTTCTGTTTCCGTTCCGTATTTCCGCAAAAACATCTCTGTATTGTTTCTGTATGCGATCAGTTTTTTGCAGATTGCAAACAGAAACAATATTTGCAATCATTACTGTAATGTACTGTAAAGTTTGTGAACAGTAAACACATGGGCAAAGTGGGCATGGATCCGCAAAATACGATTGACATACGGATGTGTTTTGTATGCATTCCGTATTTTTTGCAGACCCATTGACTTGAATGGAGCGACGGAGCGTTATTTGCGGGCAATAATAGGACAAGTTCTATCTTTTAGCGGAAAGGATATACGGAAATACAGAAACAGAATGCACAAGGAGTACATTCCGTTTTTTTTGCGGAACCATACGGACTGCAAACGGAACCCGCAAAAACGGAACGGAAACGGAAAAAAAACGTTCGTGTGCAAAAGGACTTAACCAGAGTTTTTATCGACTTGAACATATTTCAAGAAACTTGCCCTATAAGCATTAAATATATTTAGTGACTGCACACTATCAGAGCAGATATGGCATTGGTAATGTTGTGAGATCATCTTATATTATATTTTCTGTTAGCTTGGCTTTAATTTTTATAGGGCATCTGTCAGCAGATTTGTACCTATGAAACTGGCTGACCTGTTACATGTGCACTTGGCAGCTGAAGGCATCTGTGTTGGTCCCATGTTCATACACTCACCTAAAGAATTATTAGGAACACCTGTTCTATTTCTCATTAATGCAATTATCTAGTCAACCAATCACATGGCAGTTGCTTCAATGCATTTAGGGGGGTGCTCCTGGTCAAGACAATCTCCTGAACTCCAAACTGAATGTCAGAATGGGAAAGAAAGGTGATTTAAGCAATTTTGAGCGTGGCATGGTTGTTGGTGCCAGACGGGCCGGTCCGAGTATTTCACAATCTGCTCAGTTACTGGGATTTTCACGCACAACCATTTCTGGGGTTTACAAAGAATGGTGTGAAAAGGGAAAAACATCCAGTATGCGGCAGTCCTGTGGGCAAAAATGCCTTGTGGATGCTAGAGGTCAGAGGAGAATGGGCCGACTGATTCAAGCTGATAGAAGAGCAACGTTGACTGAAATAACCACTCGTTACAACCGAGGTATGCAGCAAAGCATTTGTGAAGCCACAACACGCACAACCTTGAGGCGGATGGGCTACAACAGCAGAAGATCCCACCGGGTACCACTCATCTCCACTACAAATAGGAAAAAGAGGCTACAATTTGCACGAGCTCACCAAAATTGGACTGTTGAAGACTGGAAAAATGTTGCCTGGTCTGATGAGTCTCGATTTCTGTTGAGACATTCAAATGGTAGAGTCCGAATTTGGCGTAAACAGAATGAGAACATGTATCCATCATGCCTTGTTACCACTGTGCAGGCTGGTGGTGGTGGTGTAACGGTGTGGGGGATGTTTTCTGGGCACACTTTAGGCCCCTTAGTGCCAATTGGGCATCGTTTAAATGCCACGGGCTACCTCGAATAATTTCAAATTGGTTTCTTGAACATGACAATGAGTTCACTGTACTAAAATGGCCCCCACAGTCACCAGATCTCAACCCAATAGAGCATCTTTGGGATGTGGTGGAACGGGAGCTTCGTGCCCTGGATGTGCATCCCTCAAATCTCCATCAACTGCAAGATGCTATCCTATCAATATGGGCCAACATTTCTAAAGAATGCTATCAGCACCTTGTTGAATCAATGCCACGTAGAATTAAGGCAGTTCTGAAGGCAAAAGGGGGTCCAACACCGTATTAGTATGGTGTTCCTAATAATTCTTTAGGTGAGTGTATGTGTCCGTATTGCTGAGAAAAATGATATTTTAATATATGCAAATGAGCCTCTAGGAGCATTACACCTAGGAGCCATTACACCTAGGGGCTCTACTCTCCCTGCAACTGCTGCGCCCTCTGCACTTTGATTGACAGGGCCAAGCAGTGTAAGCGTCATCATGACTGGTCCTGTCAATCAAAGTGGAGAGGGCGTGGTAGTTGTAGAAAGAGCAGAGTCTCTAGGTGTAATGGCAACTTCTCTGTTGCTCCTAGAGGCTCATTTGCATATAATAAAACATAATTTTTCTCAGTAATGCGGACACATATGAACATGGGACCAACACAGATGTCTTCAGCTGCCAAGTGCACATGTAACAGGTCAGCCAGTGTCATAGGTACAAATCTGCTGACAGATGCCCTTTAAGGTCATCGATAAATGAACAAACTCAAAAGGAACAAAAGTTGTAAATGAATGGCCCTGGGCACCCTGTCAGGAGATATTAATGCTGCCAATCAACACCTTATCAGGATATGAAGCTCCTGGACGGGTGCTGGGATACAAGACACACTAGATTAAAACCTTCTTATTTGATGTTACAAATACGGTTTTGCTCTTTGGTGAAGAAATATTGAGATTTTCTTCGGTAGTAGATAACCCCAGTATGGCTTCCTTCATGCACAAATTTGCGCTGGTGTTTTTCTTGTGCTTCTAATGCTTGAGATTTTGCCACATCATGTTTGCTATAATGCGCTGTTTATGGTGTTTTTTTTTTCCTATAGAGAAAGGGAAAAAAAGAAATTTCAGAAAAAATGTCATTGCTTCAACATGCCACTTAAAAAAAAAAAAAGAAGAGATACAAAAAGCACCATCAAACTGAAAAAAACATCAGTACCTATAAAAAACATGTATGTCCTGCATTTCATGTTTATAATAAACATTTAGTTAACAAGTGCTGAAAAACGCATTAAACTCTTTGTGAATCCACTCATAGGGCTCATGCACACGGCCGTAGACATTTTTGCTGTACGCAAAACACAGATACGGTTCGTATGGTTTCTGCATTTTCTGGAACGTAATGTCCGGCCCATAATAGAACAGTCCTATCCTTGTCTGTAATGCGGACAAGAATAGGACATGTTTTTATATTTTTGCTGATGCCATGGAACACGGATACGGATATGGAAAGCACACAGTGTGCTGTCCGCATTTTTTGCTGCCCCATTGAAATGAACGGGTCCGCATCGGGGCTGTAAAAAATGCGGTTGCAGACTGAAAATACCTTTGTTGGCATGAGTCCTTAGGGTGCTTATGCAATGGGCGCCTCCCCCTAGGGCCCTCTATATATATGTAACGCGTCCCAGGTGTAGGAAATGCTGAGCGGTATGTTGCTGCCTAAAATGTCTCTTTATGTGTGTCACGGTGCTCCTACATGGATACCGCTGGACCCCAGGCTTTGGCTCCGAAGCAACAAATTGGGGGAATAAAAGAATAACTTGAGTCCATACCGTGAGATTGCATAAATGTTTCTCCGAAACTGTTTCAGGCTTTATCTTGGTTCCAGCAGGCTTTAGCATTAAACTGGCAGGCAAACTCCACACTGTTATATCTGTTTCTCTGACTCTTCTGTACTGACAGGCTGGCTGTATAACTCAGCTTCTTCAGTATGCTGCAATTCTCTTTGTAGTCTTAGTCTAGGTTATGCCAGGGAACTTTCCTCCTGGCTCCTGAGGCTTTAAGCTTTGGCTTCCATGGCCAGCAGAGCTTAGGGTGCTCCGGCTGGCGTGGGCACGTCCAGCAGAGACATGCCCCTGCACACCCTTCCCCTAACAGGGGGGTAAGCTAGACTCCCTATAACTGGTCCCCACATTTCCTGCAGGAAATAGGGCTAGCCTACTTCTCCACAGAGGGGGGTTAGAATGGAATGCTCCATTCTACCTAAATATAACTCTGCCAGGTTTACTGCCACCTGCAGAGATTGCACATTGTGGAGGACCTGGAATAAATGTATAAGATGACATGAGGTTAGACCAATAAAGACAGTAGCAAGGTGCAGAAGTGGTCACACCACTCTGGGGTGTTACACTTACACCCAGCAGATGTTGTTGGAGACATATCTATGACTTGAAAATCAGTTCCATTTGTCTGCATGGGGTTGTTTGGGCAGCATGCGCAATGATTTTTACAAGCCCCAATCAGAGGAACTCATTTTAAAGTTGCAGAAATTTCTACACCAGAATCTGCCACATGTGAAGGCGCCCTCATAGGCTGAACGTTCTACAAAAAGTATATGAAGTCCTGAGTTAGTCACTTGTCACTAGCCTGTGAGTTCAGGATTAAGATGCAGTCACCCATCAAAGCAGGTCAGATATGCAGCAGTTTGGGGAGATTCTGTCAGCGCCTGGATGAGATGATCTGTCACAGAGGGTCATCTGCAGGACAGAGGCTCCTCGTAACCAAGCATATCCTGTAGTTAACTCTTTACCACTGAGATCTCACCATTTCTAAAACATAACTTTTATTATAATGCCTTATCTACAGCTGTATGCTTAAATCCCCATTTACCAGCCAGACAGGGAATAAGCCCAATCAGTGCCGATCTCAACTGATTTCTGGTTTCCAATAATTAAGGTATAATGACTGTGAAATGAAAAGTTCCACAGGTTTTTGATACACAGGACTTTCTTTTAATATATACCTCCCCACTTTCAAGATATCTGTTTGCGGTACTGTATTAATATGCTACTTTTTGCTGTCATTTTCTGGAGTGTCTGTCTTGCGTTGCAGTTCAGTTTTTTGGAACAAATTTATGTGTGGGGGGTCTTTTTTTCAGCAGCTGGGACACGGAGACTGGTCAGAGTTGAGTGAAAGGGGTATTCCAGTTGGTTGAAGTTATCCGTGGACAGGGGATAACTATCAGATCGAGGAGGGGGGGGGGGGGGGGGGCCCCCAGCAGTGAGAAAGGGGGCCCCATGCCCCCTGAAAAGAACAGAGTAACTGGTCGCACATGCGAGTGGCTGCTCCATTCATTTCTATAAGGCCCCTTTCACACGAGCGAGTTTTCCGCGCGGAAGCGTTGTGGGAGGTGAACGCATTGCACCCACACGGAATCCTGACCCATTCATTTCTATGGGGATGTTCACATGAGCGGTGATTTTCACGCATCACTTGTGCGTTGCGTGAAAATCGCAGCATGCTCCTCTTTGTGCGTTTTTCACGTAACGCAAGCCCCATAGAAATGAATGGGGTTGCGTGAAAATCGCAAGCATCCGCAAGCAAGTGCGGATGCGGTGCGATTTTCACGCATGGTTGCTAGGAGACGATCGGGATGGAGACCCGATCATTATTATTTTCCCTTATAACATGGTTATAAGGGAAAATAATAGCATTCTGAATACAGAATGCAAAGTAAAACAGCGCTGGAGGGGTTAAAAAAATAAAATAAATCATTTAACTCACCTTAATCCACTTGATCGCGATGTCGGCATCTCCTTCTGTCCCCTTTACTGAATAGGACCTGTGGTGAGCATTAATTATAGTTCAAGGACCTTTGATGACGTCACTCCGGTCATCACATGGTACGTCACATGATCTTTTACCATGGTGAATCACCATGGTAAAAGATCATGTGACGTACCATGTGATGATTGGAATGACGTCACCACAGATGAAGCCAGAAGGAGATGCCGGGCCACGATCCAGTGGACTAAGGTGAGTTAAATTTTTTATTTATTTTTTTAACCCCTCCAGCGATGTTTTACTATGCATTCTGTATTCAGAATGCTATTATTTTCCCTTATAACCATGTTATAAGGGAAAATAATACTATTTACAGAACACCGATCCCAAGCCTGAACTTCTGTGAAGAAGTTCGGGTTTGGGTACCAAAAAATCCCGTAACGCACCCGCACATTTTCCCGCAACGCCCGTGTGAAAGAGGCCTAAGAGTTCCGGAGATAGCTGAGTACAACGCTCCACTATCACCGGAACGCTCAAAGAAATGAATGGAGCATGTGTGACTGGCCGCTCCATTCTTTTCAGGGGGGCTGCAGGGGGTACGGGCAGGCATGGGATTCAGACAGTTCCCTCCAGTTCTCCAGATCCGTTTTTTTAAATTACAACTGGAGAACTATGTTACCGGCTGAGTCCAGATCCGGTGCTCTGGCGGCAGCAGGGCAGCTGGAGATGTTCATTTCCATTGCTTCGTGCACCGCTGATAGTTTAGCTCCTTAGTTGGGTGGTATGTGTGTGTACAGTATATATGGTGTATTTATGTATGTGTACCATGTATAGGGTGTATTTATGTGTACGCGTGTTAAAGATATATATGGTGTATGTATATGAAAACATGTTGTTATGCCACGTGTTCGCCGTTGAGGAGGGAACCTGTTGTTAAAAATTTTAATCCCTTCCCTGGGTACAGGGCTGCTGTGGATAGAGGATAACTTTAACGAACAGGACTACCCCTTTAACGCTGAATGGGAGCAAAGTACAGACATATTCTAATGAAAACCTGATCCAGACCTCAGACTTGGCCAAAGATTCACCTTCCAACATAACAAAGTGCCAAGACAATACAGGAGAGGCTTAGGGACAAGTCTGGGAATGTCCTTGAGTGGCTCAGTCAGAGATTTTAACCCAATCGAACATCTCCGGAGAGACCTTAAAATGGCTCCATCCAACCTGACGGAGCTTGAGAAGATCTGCAGAGAAGAATGGCAGAAAATCCACAAATCCCAAACCTTGTGGCATGATCCCCAAGAAGCAGGGGTGCACCACCAATGAGGCCAGGTAAGGCGATCGCTTTAGGCAGCACCAGGTAGGAGCAAGAGGGGGGCAGCCAAAGGGCCATGGGCTGAAGGGAATGAGTTATGTTAAGAAATTGGCATTGGGAAGGGGGACCACAGTTTCAGTTTTCACCTCAGGCAGCAGAAAAGCTAGGGGCACCCCTGCCAAGAGGACTGGAGGTTGTAATCACTGCCAAAGGTGCTTCAGCTAAGTCCTGAGTAAAGGGTCTGAATACTTATGTCAATGCAAGAATTTTGTTTTTCATTTTCAATAAATTAGCAAAGATTTCAAACATTCTAATTTCACTTTTTCATTATGAGGTACCGAGTGCAGAATGACGGGAAAAATGTGAATATTTTTTATTATGTTGTTTTAGAACAAGGCCAAAACATAACAAAATGTTAAAAAAAGTGAAAGGGTCAGAAGATTTTTCGAATGCACTGCAAACTGCAATACTCACCAGGTGCCGTATCTTTTGGAGTGTGTCACCTGCAATCGCCAATAAGTGAGGTGCACCATTTGCAAATTAAAATCAGGGTCTCAGAAGATGCTGTGGGTCCCCAACCTAATAAAAACCAACCAAAACACTCCCTGTCTGGAGCGTCACATCACTTTTTTGGAAAAACACTGTGGCAACAAGAGTAACTTTAAAGTAACTGGTATAGAAAGAGTAAACAGGCAACGCTTTTTGGCCTCTTAACAAAAGGGTTAAATCTTATATACCGTGTTTCCCCAAAAATAAGACTTCCCCCGAAAATAAGACCTACTTCCAGTTTTGCCTCTCGCTGTAATATAAGGCATCCCCCCGAAAATAAGACCTCTCCGAACATAAGGCCACCCCCGAATATAAGGGCCCCCCCTGGAATATAAGGCCCCCGAAGCTACTGTAAGGCGTCTGACTCCTCTGGACCATAGCGGCTGGCGCCGCCGCGCAGCTCGCTGATTGGCCGCAGCGCAGCCAGAGCTGTTCAGGCAGTGCGAGGTCTCTTCAAATCAGAGAGCCCGCGCCGCCGTCAGGACAAGCTGCTGCCTGCTGCTTGCTCTGCCCTGACGGAGTCTGGCTGACTCACAATTAGACAGTAAGTGAGTCGCACAGGGCAGGAGTCGGCTGGTGAAGGTGGGAGGGGGGGAGAGACTAAATAATCCACTGTCCGCTGGCACAGGGGAGGGGGAGCACTTAAAATGACACAGAGGGAATTAAAATGACACAGGAGGATCAGAAGGGGGTACTAAAATGGTAATCCCCCCTCTGATTCTCCTGTGCCATTTTGATTTCCCCTTCTGATCCCCCTGTGTCATTTTGATTCCCTCCTCTGATCCCCCTGTGTCATGGAAAAATAAGACATACCCTGAAAATAAGATCTAGCGCATCTTTTGGAGCAACAATTTATATAAGACACTGTCTTATTTTCGGGGAAACAGGGTAGTTGTACCGACTACCTTAATTCATTTCATATTATTGCTATAATACGTGATTCACTTGTCTCCTATTTTGGAGTACACTCGACAGAATAGGGAGGGTGTATAGGGACTGCAGGACTTTGTTTTCTGTCCAGCATAACGGAAACTAGACAGATCCATTATACTGCCCATAGACTTCTACTATGACGGATCAAAACAGAATGCCTCTTAAAGGCTTTCGTCTTGCATCCGTCCGGGAATTCCGTTATATTCTGTTACAAATGGAACCTATAACGGAATGCCACCCTAACTTGTATTTTGGATGTGTGGTTTAAGCCCAGTGATGTTGCCCAATAGGAGACAACCTCTAAACCCTCCCCTTGTTGCTTAGGTGGACCTATATAAACCCTGCTTACATCTTCCTCTTCCCCCGAGGATCCTGGAGATAGATTGTCCCTCCCGCCCTCCCCTTTTCTTAAGGTGTAAGTTTTTTTTCCCCATTTATTGACTAATTTGTACTTATTACAGTTCATATGTTTGTCTGGTTTATCGCATACAAGTCACAGCTGGTGGTATGGAAATCCTGGTGGTGTATGAAGGAGATGCAAGGGCAGACTTGCCTGCCGGGAGTTATCAGCTAGCATAGCGTTTCTCAGCCAAGGTCGAGTTTGCAGAATTAATGGTCCTGTTTTAAAGCTGTTACAGTGTTAACAAATAAAAGCTGTGGCCGCCCACCCTCCAGCAAAGATGGTTTGTGGTCCATGTATTGTTAGGTGAGCACATGACAGGGTTTGGTATGGATCTGTTTTATGAGGTTTATCACCTGCCTTCAGTCTGCATTGCATGCACTAATACAAGTGTTGTGTGTTTGTGTATCCTACATAATAAAATCCCTGTGTGAGTGTGTTGTGTCCGTGTGTGTGTCACCAGTTTTGCACTGGGCATGCGCGGCCGGACGTCCAATCAGGACACAGCGCTCCACACAGACACAGCGCTCCACACAAGTTCCCCTGCAGTGTGTCAGCAGCCTGACTGCCCATAGATACCACCGAGACCCTATAGGCAGGCCACAACTCCCTCACCGTCGTCCGCTCCTCTCTTGGCTCACCAGCAGTGTAGCACACAAACAGCCAGTGCGCATTCGCCACACAGACCTCTAGGAATTGAAGTCCTGATGAGCGGCCGTGGAGGAGAAGCAGACCGTGCAGCACCCCCACCCCCCTTTTAGGATGGCAGAGCGGCAGCGGAGTAGAGTGTTAGCTGTAATGTCCAGCTAACACTCTGCTTGAAACGCTGGCACCGATGTCGGCTGTTTAACCCCTTTCATGCCGTGGTCCTTAGGGACCGCTGTATGGAGGGGCTAACCATCGGGCCGCTGCTTGACAGGCATCCGGCTTGAGGTAAAGGCAGGAGCCTGATCAGGCATAGTGTGAGTTCAATACACTGCAGTACACTATATAGTGTACTGCAGTGTATTGTAAGCCATCAGACCCACTGGATCTTCAAGAACCAAGTGGGTCTGGGTCCAAAAAAAGTAAAAAAAAAGTTAAAAAACAAACCTTCCTATATCCACACATAATTGGTTAAAAATGTAAAAAATAAAAAACACTAAACATGTTTGGTATCGCCACGTCCGTAAGGACCTGATCTATAAAAGGAACATGTTACTTTTACCGCATGGTGAACACCATAAAAAAAAAAAGAAAAACTATGATGGATTTGCAATTTTGCCCAAAGCACTTCCCAAAAAATGGTATAAAAAGGGATCTAAAAAGTCATATGTATCCAAAATTAGCACCAATTAAACCGTGACCTTATCCCACAAAAAATGAGCCCCTACATAAGGCAATCGTCCAAAAAAAAATATATATATGGCTTTTCAGAAAATGGAGACACAAAAACATGATTTTTTTTTCAAACATGCCTTTATTGAATACAAA
Organism: Bufo bufo; assembly: GCF_905171765.1. Lineage (NCBI taxonomy): Eukaryota > Metazoa > Chordata > Amphibia > Anura > Bufonidae > Bufo > Bufo bufo. The sequence goes on from NC_053391.1 coordinate 624,268,277, forward strand.
CCGGATTCCAAAAAAGTTGGGACACTATACAAATCGTGAATAAAAACTGAATGCAATGATGTGGAGGTGCCAACTTCTAATATTTTATTCAGAATACAACATAAATCACGGAACAAAAGTTTAAACTGAGAAAATGTACCATTTTAAGGGAAAAATATGTTGAATCAGAATTTCATGGTGTCAACAAATCCCCAAAAAGTTGGGACAAGGCCATTTTCACCACTGTGTGGCATCTCCCCTTCTTCTTACAACACTCAACAGACGTCTGGGGACCGAGGAGACCAGTTTCTCAAGTTTAGAAATAGGAATGCTCTCCCATTCTTGTCTAATACAGGCCTCTAACTGTTCAATCGTCTTGGGCCTTCTTTGTTGCACCTTCCTCTTTATGATGCGCCAAATGTTCTCTATAGGTGAAAGATCTGGACTGCAGACTGGCCATTTCAGTACCTGGATCCTTCTCCTACGCAGCCATGATGTTGTGATTGATGCAGAATGTGGTCTGGCATTATCTTGTTGAAAAATGCAGGGTCTTCACTGAAAGAGATGACGTCTGGATGGGAGCATATGTTGTTCTAGAACCTGAATATATTTTTCTGCATTGATGGTGCCTTTCCAGACATGCAAGCTGCCCATGCCACACGCACTCATGCAACCCCATACCATCAGAGATGCAGGCTTCTGAACTGAGCGTTGATAACAACTTGAGTTGTCCTTGTCCTCTTTGGTCCGGATGACATGGCGTCGCAGATTTCCAAAAAGAACTTTGAATCGTGGCTCGTCTGACCACAGAACAGTCTTCCATTTTGCCACACTCCATTTTAAATGATCCCTGGCCCAGTGAAAACGCCTGAGCTTGTGGATCTTGCTTAGAAATGGCTTCTTCTTTGCACTGTAGAGTTTCAGATGGCAACGGCGGATAGCACGGTGGATTGTGTTCACTGACAATGGTTTCTGGAAGTATTCCTGAGCCCATTCTGTGATTTCCTTTACAGTAGCATTCCTGTTTGTGGTGCAGTGTCGTTTAAGGGCCCAGAGATCACGGGCATCCAGTATGGTTTTACGGCCTTGACCCTTACGCACAGAGATTGTTCCAGATTCTCTGAATCTTCGGATGATGTTATGCACAGTTAATGATGATAGATGCAAAGTCTTTGCAATTTTTCGCTGGGTAACACCTTTCTGATATTGCTCCACTATCTTTCTGCGCAACATTGTGGGAATTGGTGATCTTCTACCCATCTTGGCTTCTGAGAGACACTGCCACTCTGAGAAGCTCTTTTTATACCCAATCATGCCAATTGACCTAATTAGTGTTAATTGGTCTTCCAGCTCTTCGTTATGCTCAAATTTACTTTTTCCAACCTTTTATTGCTACTTGTCCCAACTTTTTTTGGATTTGTTGACACCGTGAAATTTTGAATCAACGTATTTTTCCTTTAAAATGATACATTTACTCGGATTAAATGTTTGATCTGTCATCTACGTTCTATTACAAATAAAATATTGACATTTGCCATCTCCACATCATTGCATTCAGTTTTTATTCACAATTTATTTAGTGTCCCAACTTTTTGGGAATCCGGTTTGTAAAAGTAAAGTAAAAAAAATGCACTTATAGGTATCATCATGTCCGTAATGACCTGCTCTATAAAAATATCATGTGATCCAACCCATCTGGTGAACACCATAAAAAATAAAAATGTGCCAAAATTTATTTTTACTTTGCATCACAAAAAGTGTAATACCAAGCAATCAAAAAGTAATATGTGCCCCATAATGGTACCAATCAAACCGTCATCTCATCCCTCAAAAAATGAGACCCTACTAGTGATGAGCGAGCACCAAAGTGTTCGGGTGTTCGGTCCAAACACATCACGATATTCGTGCGCTCGGCTGAGCACCCAAGTATAATGGAAGTCAATGGGAGACAACCAGGCACCCCCTACTCGGATGAGGGGAGGGTGCCTGGACCATAGGAAAAGGTCTGAAAGTGATGGAAACACCTCTGAAATTGATCAGGAACAGCAGGGGGACCATGTCTGGATGCATCTTGGACACCAATATCGCTGCTGGGAACCATGTTGTCCAAGTTGTATGCCACTTTTACAGACTGACAAAAAAAGCCCAAAACCCCGCACCCACAAAAAAAAAAATCTGTTTTAGAGGAAAAATTGTTAGGAAACTTTCTTTCCTGTAGATTCAATTGTATATACAGTGTAAGTGCTGCCAAAAATTACAAGGAACCGGCACTCCAATGCACCTTTTATTACACATAAAGGAGGGCATCATACACACCCTTTCAAAATTATAATTAATGGCCTGCTGGTGACCCTCAAAAAACATTAGGAGCAAGGGTCTGCAGGTGAGCAGACCGTATGAAACATTGGAGGTGAGGGCCTGAAGGTGAGCGAACCCCATAAAACATTGTACTGAGGGCATATATACTGTATGGAACAGAAGGAGGAGGAGGATGAGAAAACAAGATTCAAACATACAGTATTCCCTTTTTTGGAAGTGAAAAGGGTGCATCTGAATCTTGTGGATTGAGTACATTGTAAAGCATACATTTAAATTGCGTGTTTGTTCCTCGTTAGCTCAGCGTTCCTCTGGTGGAGTGGAGAAGTCAGGGGCAATCCAGGCCTTGTTCATTTTTATCTGAGTCAACCTGTCAGCATTTCCAGTGGACAAGCGGATACGCTTATCTGTTATAATGCCACCAGCAGCACTAAATACACGCTCAGACAATACACTGGCGGCAGGGCAGGCCAGCACCTCCAAGGCATAGAGCCCAAGTTCGGTCCACATGTCGAGCTTGGACACCCAGTAGTTGTAAGGCACCGAGGGATCATTCAGGACGCTGACACGGTCTGCTATGTATTCTTTCACCATCTTCCAAAACTTGTCCCTCCGTGAGCCATCAGGCCGCGCTTCAGGGTGAGGTTGTTGGCGGGGTGTCATCAAAGTGTCCCATGCCTTGGACAGTGTTGCCCTGCGTTTGTTGGAACAGGTGTGTGTTCCCCTTGTCTCCCTTCCTCGGTTGCCAAAGGAAGTACGGACTCCTCCGCCAGCATTGTCAGATGTAAATGTTTGGAGCAATTTCTCAGCAAGGACCTTCTGGTATTGCACCATTTTACTTGCCCTCTCCACTGCAGGAATGGGAGATGAGAAGTTCTCTTTGTAGCGGGGGTCGAGAAGGGTGAACACCCAGTAATCCGTGTTGTCTAAAATGCGTATAACGCAAGGGTCACGGGAAAGGCAGCCTAACATGAAGTCAGCCATGTGTGCCAGAGTACCAACAGGCAAGACGTCTATGTCGACGTCAGCATGACTCTCCATCTCCTCATCCTCCTCCTCATCCCCTTGTGCCTATCCACGTCGAACCAGTGGAATTAAAGTTCCGTCGGTAGTACCCTCTGTAGCAGAGGCAACATTCTCCAGCTCCTCCTCCTCATGGTCTAATTCGCGCTGAGAAGATGAAATGTGGGTGGTCTGGCTATCACCCACACTAAAGTCCTTAATTGTGAGCAGCGATCGTTTGAGTAGACACAGAAGTGGGATGGTGACGCTGAATATAGCGTTATCGCCACTAACCATCTGTGTGGATTCCTCAAAGTTTCTTAACACCTCACAGAGGTCTGCCATCAATGCCCACTCCTCGCTTGTGAATAGTGGAAGTTGACTCGAAAGGCGACGACCATGTTGCAGCTGGTATTCCACAAATGGCCCTCTGCTGCTCACAAAGCCTGGACAACATGTAGACTTCAGCCGCTCACGTCGCACAACAGTCGGTGAGCTGGAAGCCCCAAGCGCTGCTGCAGCGTTGACAGAGCAGCTGAAGCTGTGGACGACTTGCGGAAATAGGCACCCACGCGGCGCGCCTTTACTAGTAGCTCTGTCAAATTTGGGTATGTTTTAATAAAGCGCTGAACCACTAAGTTTAATATGTGTGCTAGGCATGGCACATGCATCAGGTTGCCGAGCTCCAAAGCCACCACCAAGTTACGGCCATTGTCCGACACAACCATGCCTGGTTGTAGGTTGCCACTGCTCGGTCTGGTCCCTTATACCCTGCCACAGCTCTGCAGCGGTGTTCTATTTTTCCCTTAGGCAGATCAGCTTCAGCACGGCCTGTTGACGTTTCCCCACAGCAGTGCTAAACTGCTTCCAGGTCCCGACTGATGGCTGACTGCTGGAGGTAGAAGTGGTGGAGGCAGCGGCGGAAGAGGAGGAGGAGGAGGAGAAGTGGGGGTTGGAGCCAGTAACATAGCTGCTGGCAGAGACCCTGATGGACGTAGGGCCCACAATCCTGGGCATGGGTAGCACCTGTGCCATCCCAGGGTACGACTCACTCCTGGCCTCCACAACATTCAGCCAGTGTGCGGTCAGGGAAATGTAGCGTCCCTGGCCACCAGCACTTGTCCATGTGTCTGTGGTGAAGTGGACCTTCCCAGTAACTGCATTGGTCAGGGCACGGGTGATGTTCTGGGACACATGTTGGTGTAAGGCGGGCACGGCCCACCGTGAAAAATAGTGGCGGCTGGGGACCGCGTACCGAGGGGCGGCCACCGACATTAGGCTGCGGAAGGCCTCAGTCTCCACAAGCCTATATGGCAGCATTTCAAGGGCCAGTAATTTTGAAAGTTGCGCATTTTGAGCTATGGACAGTGGGTGGGTGGCTGGGTATGTCCTCTTGCATTCAAATGCCTGAGGTAAGGACAATTGGATGCTGTGCTGGGACAGGGAAGTGGATGTATTTGCTGATGGTGCATGTGAAGGCCCAGGTGCAGGGCAAGGGGCATCCGGACCTGCGCCTTTGACAGGGGATTGGCCAGCAGTGCGTAACACAGGGGAAGAGGAGGCGGTGGAGTGGCCGGCAGACCCAGATTGTGGACCCAGATGTTCGGCCCACTGATTAGGGTGCTAGGATGCCATGTGGCGGATCATGCTGGTGGTGGTGAGGTTGCTGGTGTTCGCGCCCCGGCTCATTTTGGTATGGCACAGGTTGCAAACTACCACTCTTTTGTCGTCTGCACCTTCTGCAAAAAAGCGCCATACTGCTGAACACCTACCCCTTGGCAAAGGAGACTTACGCATTTGCAAGTTCGGTGTAACGGTTGCGGGCCTGTTTGGTGTGGGCTGACTTCTCCCTTTTGCCACCCCACTGCCTCTTACAGCTTGTTGCGGTGCTGCAGATATTCCCTATCTTTACTGCTTTCCTCGCTCGGCTTTTCACCTTCCCAAGTTGGGTCAGTGACCTCATCGTCCACCACCTCCTCTTCCACTTCCTCATCCCCATCCTCCTGACTTGACCTAAGCACAACCTCAGTGATTGACAACTGTATCTCATCCTTATCCACCTCGTGAACAAATAATTGACGTTCACCACGCTCATCTTCTTGACCCTGTAATAGGTCAAGAGGTTGTGAATCAGGGCACAAGATCTGTGCCTCTTCAAGCGTGCTTGGCGAGAAGGCCAAATCTAGTGAAGGCGATGAAAATAGGTCCTGGGAATGTCTGAGTGTGTTATCAACGGTTTGTCCGACTCCTGACTCTACATGGTGGGAGGAAGGAGGATGAGGGTGAGGATTCTGTGGACCAGACTCTTTGCTAATGAGACTGGTCTTGGTGGAAGAGGGGGTGGAAGAATAATCTTCTGTCATCCAACCGACCACCTGGTCGCACTGGTCCGACTTGGACAGTGTTGTCCTGCGACGCCAAATTAACTGTGAAATTAAACTGGGTACAGTGTTTTTTTTCTTTTTTCCAGTTTCACCGGCAGCTGGCACAGTTTCATTGCGGCCAGGGCCACGGCCTCTGCCTGAACCGTCAGCACCACGCCCACTTCCCCGTCCCTTAGTGCTCTCCTTCTTCATATTAAAAGTTTTATTGTATAGATGTCAGACAACTTTGTTAAATTTGCCACCAGCAAAATTTCTTCTCTGCTGGATTACTGTATATACTGTATGGTTGCCGCCTAAATGCAGACACAGATGTGACCTAAACCAGTGAAATTTGTCATAAATATAAATAATTATTTGATGAATTATTTATATTTGTGACAAACAGAAATAATTGATCAAAGAATTATTTCTATTTGTGACAAATATAAATATATTTTTAATTTATAACAAATATAAATAATTATTTGATGAATTACTGTATATAACGGTTGTGGCCTAAATTCACGCACAGATGTGACCAAAACCAGTAAAACTTGTCATAAATAGAAATATTCTCTGGTGACTAACTGTATATATGGTTGTGGCCTAAATTCACGCACAGATGTGACCAAAAGTAGTGAAATTTGTCACAAATAGAAATAATTCTCTGTTGACTAACTGTATATATAGTTGCGGACTAAATTTACGCACAGAAGTCACCCAAACTAGGGAAATGTGTCCCAAATAGAAATAAATCTATGCTGAATTACTGTATATAACTGTTGCGGCCTAAATTCACACACAGATGAAACCCAAACTAGGGATTTTTTTCCCAAATAGAAAGAATTCTCTGCTGAATTACTGTATATATGGTTGCAGTCTAAATTCACAGACAGTTCTGACCCAAACTGAGGATATTTGTCCCAAATATAAAGAATTCTCTGCTGAATTACTGTATATATGGTTGCAGACTAAATTCACGCACAGACGTGACCCAAACTATGGAAATTTGCCCAAATAGAAAGAATTATGTGCTGAATTACTGTATATATGGTTGCGCACAGAAGTCACCCAAACGAGTTAAATTTGTCCCAAATAGAAATAATTCTAGGCTGGAATACTGTATATAACGTTTGTGGATTGAGCGCGCACACAGATGTGGCACAAATTAGGTTAATTTCCCCAGAAAAATAAATTTCTATGATGGAGCGGTGTATATCTCACTAGCAGGCACACTCTAGTGAATAAGCCCCTTTTTAGAATTTCTGCTAAACATACTGCTTTCTGATGGTGTACTGTAGATCTGACTGATATGTAATATTTCTTTCTTTTAAAAGCTTTTTGGTACTGAACACAGCGATTTTACAGCCCTGCACTATCTGTCCCTTCCTGCAGACGCCAGTCCCTAAGGCTGGTTTCACACGGGCGTTGCGGGAAAAGGTGCGGGTGCGTTGCGGGAACATGCATGATTTTTCAGAGCGAGTGCAAAACATTGTAATGCGTTTTGCATGCGCGTGAGAAAAATCGGCATGTTTGGTACCCAAACCCGAACTTCTTCACAGAAGTTCGGGTTTGGGATCGGGGTTGTGTAGATTGTATTATTTTCCCTTATAACATGGTTATAAGGGGAAATAATAGCATTCTGAATACAGAATGCTAAGTAAAATAGGGCTGGAGGGGTTAAAAAATAAATAAATATGTAACTCACCTTAATCCACTTGTTCGCGCAGCCGGCTTCTCTTCTGTCTTCTTTGCTGTGTACAGGAAAAGGACCTGTGGTGACGTCACTCCGGTCATTACATGGTCCATCACATGATTTTTTACCATGGTGATGGATCATGTGATGGACCATGTGATAACCGGAGTGACGTCACCACAGGTCCTTTTCCTGTACACAGCAAGGAAGACAGAAGGGAAGCCGGCTGCGCGAACAAGTGGATTAAGGTGAGTTACATATTTATTTATTTTTTAACCCCTCCAGCCCTATTTTACTTAGCATTCTGTATTCAGAATGCTATTATTTTCCTTATAACCATGTTATAAGGGAAAATAATAATGATCGGGTCCCCATCCCGATCGTCTCCTAGCAACCGTGCGAGAAAATCGTACCGCATCCGCACTTGCTTGCGGATGCTTGCGATTTTCACGCAGCCCCATTCACTTTTATGGGGCCTGCGTTGCGTGAAAAACAGAATATAGAACATGCTGCGAATTTCACGCAACGCACAAGTGATGTTTGAAAATCACCGCTCGTGTGCACAGCCCCATAGAAATGAATGGGTCCGGATTCAGTGCGGGTGCAATGGGTTCACGTCACGCATTGCACCCGCGCGGAAATCTCGCCCGTGTGAAAGAGGCCTAATACTGCTGAATTTAACCCTTCTTAAAAAAAATATATATGCTGTACTGCTGTCAAACACACACTTTAGTCCTGAAGAGGACTGTTTTGTCTTTCAAGAGCTTTTTGGGAGTTCAATCGTTGTAATTTCAGCAAACCGCTATATGTCCCTGCCTACTGTCGGCTCTCCCTGACGCTGAATGATCCGAGCGCGGGACATCGGCTCCTATATAAACTAGTACCACGAGTTCCGGCCAGCCAACCAGTGTAAGGCTTATAGCTAACATGGCTATGGCATTACACTGGAGGGAATTACTTACCTGAACTCTGATTGGATGCTTCAGGAGGCGCCAAACGTGCGGGGCGGAGACTCGAGCAATGCGATGAGCACACGTGGTATTCGGCCGAGTACCGCTACGAGCCGAGCATGGCGATGCTCGAGCCGAACCGGTACTCGGGCGAGCATGCTCGCTCATCACTAGACCCTACCTAAGACATGCTCGCTCATCACTAGACCCTACCTAAGACCCTACCTAAGACCCTACCTAGACCCTACCTAAGGGGCCTTTACATTTCAGGCAAACACAAAAAAACAAATCCTGCTTGTCTGAGCACTACCTAAACAGTGTTTCACTAACTGTCCTATACACGGTACTAGTGGCGTCGCCAAGGGGGGGCCACGGCCCGCCCTACTTCACGCTGTGCCCCCCCCATTCATTTTGACCGCTCAAAGGAGTGTACATTTCTTCTAAACTAATCGGTATCCTCTGACCTGGTCCTGCAGTAACTTTAACTTTGAATCAGCGCTCGCTCGGTAACAACTAACAGGCAGTGCGGGCGGCGTGCCTGCTCCTTCCACTGGGCGGCGCAGGCGCGTGACATCACTGAGCGCCACACGCGCACTGCCTGTAGGCTGTAGCCTGGCCCTGTTACCGAAGCTAGCTGAGGAGTGGTGTAAGGTACTAGTAGAGATGAGTGGCTGCTTATTTAAAGTTAAAATTACTGCAGGATATGGATTACAGTTTAGAAATGTGACTGTCAAATGTACACTCCTGTGAGCGGCGGGAAGGGGGATCTGTGGATGACACTGTTATGGGGTGGGATCTGTGGATGACACTGTTATAGGGAGGGGGATCTGTGGATGACACTATTATGGTGGGGGGATCTGTGGATGACACAGTTATAGGGAGGGGGATCTGTGGATGACACCGTCATGGGGTGGATCTGTGGATGACACATATAGCATAAGATGCTATATACGGTATGTGTCATCCACAGATCCCCCCCATAGCAGTGTCATCCACAGATCCCCCTCCATAACAGTGTCATCCACAGATCCCCCCATAAGTGTCATCCACTGATCCCCCTCCATAACAGTGTCATCCACAGATCTCCCCCATAAGTGCCTCCATAACAGTGTCATCCACAGATCCCCCCCCATAAGTGTCATCCACAGATCCCCCTCCATAACAGTGTGTCATCCACAGATCTCCATAACAGTGTTATCCACAGATCCCCATAACAGTGTTATCCACAGATCCCCCATAACAGTGCCATCCACAGATCATAATGATCTGATGCTCTCAGCATTACTTAATGCTAGGAGCTTCAGGTACTTATGCACTTGGCCAGCAGCTGCGGGCACTTTCCTGAATTCAGCCATATGACTGCCCTCAGTATGGGGAAAAGGCAGTATTTTGTGCTGCACCATGCTATTGCTGGCCCCACCTACTTCTGTTGGTCCCACCTACTTGTAATGACCCGCCTCCTGTCACTGGACCCGCCTACAACTTGGGGCCACTTTTATGTTTCTTTTCCAGGGCCACTTAAAGTTCCCAATCCGCCCCTGGTAGTGTGTGTGGACACATAATCGTTGCTCGGCCTTGTTGTTATAGCTGCCCCCCCCTACTTTTGTCCTGGCCCCCAGTTTGCCCCCCCAAAATTTAAAAGCTATAGACGCCACTGCACAGTACTGGTAGCACTGAAGTTCCTCTCACAGCAAGTTACTCACAAGCACCAGCATATCAGTCCCAGCTCTTTTCCAGCCCTCAGCCCAGACTCTTTTATAAGAGTACTGCAGGTGCAGCTAATCAGAGACAGCAGGCTAGAACTCTTACCAGACGTTGTCTGTGGATTGGGGAACCCGCCCAACTCTTTCCCAATCCAAAACTCCAGGCCCTATACCGGCTTTTTTACAAAGCCACCTCAGGAAAGCTTGGGCTTTCTGCTACATACTGGTCACTCCCTGGAGCTTAAGCTGCATATGACAGGATTCTGGAGGGAAAGTACCTGCCATCAATCATTCTTCCTTTCACTGTCTCACATACCCTCCCTCTCTGTTCGAATCTGTGGGGTCGGACACTTTAAGCTATCAGGCAATGTGTGCTGGACAGAGCATCTGCATTTCCTAGTAGCTTCCCTGCTCTGTGCTCAATGAAAAAATTAAAATTTTGTAAAGTGAGAAACCACCTTGTCACTGGTGCATTTCTCTCTTTTTGCTGGCACATCCACGTAAGTAGAGAGTGGTCGGTGACCAACCTAAAGTGGCGCCCCAACAGGTAATACTTAAGAGATTCCAAGGCCCACTTGATTCCTAAGCACTCCCGTTCAACAATGCTGTAATTTTTCTCAGCGGGAGTTTGCTTCCTGCTCAGATATGTCACAGGATGTTCCTCACCGCCAACCTCCTGTGACAGGACTGCACCTAGCCCTACATCAGACACATCAGTTTGGACCACAAACTGCTTTCTGAAGTCTGGTGTGACTAGGACTGGCTATTTACATAGAGACACTTTTAATTCTTGGAACGCCCTTTCAGCCTCGGCACTGAACTTGACCATGACAGACTTATGTCCCTTAGTAAGGTCTGTTAACGGGGCTGCTGTGCTGACAAAGTGAGGAATAAAACTAAAAAAGCTTTCACCTGCTTTTTGGTGACAGGATGTGGCCACTGTGGATAGCCTCAACTTTATCTGAGGCTTTACCACTCCGCTGCCATTTATGTACCCCAGGTAACGTGCTTCATCCATGCCCAAAGTACACTTTTTAGGGGTTACTGTTAACCCTGCTGCTCTGAGAGAATCTACTACCGCTTGTACTTTCGGTAAGTGGCTCTCCCTATGATCACTATAGATAATGATATAGTCCAAATATGCTGAAGCATACCGACGATAGGGTTTAAGGACTATGTCCATTAATCTTTGAAAAGTCGCTGGAGCTCCATGTAACCCAAAGGATAAGCAGACATAATGGAAGAGCCCATCTGGGGTAACAAACGCAGTTTTCTCTTTGGCGCTATCAATGAGAGGAACTTGCCAGTAGCCTTTGGTTAGGTCAAGAGTGGAGAAATATCTAGCATGACCCAGTCTCTCAATGAGTTCATCAACTCATGGCACAGGATATGTGTCAAACTTTGGCATGTCATTTAACTTACGGAAGTCATTACAAAAGCGTAATGTGCCATAGGGTTTAGGAATCAACACTATGGGACTGGACCACTCACTTTTTGATTCTTCAATCACACAAAGGTCTAACATTTTCTTGACCTCTTCAGATATGGCCTGTCTGCGGGCTTCAGGGACTCTGTAAGGTTTTAAATGGACCCGTACCTGTGGTTCGGTGACAATGTCATGCTTAATGACGTTCGTCCGCCCTGGCAACTCTGAAAACACGTCAGGGTTCCTCTCCATGAACTCCTTAGCTTTCTGTCTCTGCGACTTTAACAAGGAGTCTGACACACGCACTTCAGGAGTTCTACTGCAGGAGGCACTCACCGCTGACAGAGCCTCTCTGTCTTTCCAGGGCTTAATGAGGTTCACATGGTACAACTGTTCTGGCTTTCTCTTACAAGGCTGGTACACCCTATAGTTTACCTCACCCACTCGCTCAATTATCTCATAAGCCCCTGCCATTTAGCAAGAAATTTAGCAAGAAGTCTACCGTGGGCACTAAAACCAACACTCGGTCCCCGGGGTTAAAGGTTCTTATTCTAGCGGACCTGTTATACACCTGGCTTTGGTCCTCTTGAGCTTGTTCTAAATGCTCCTTAACAATTGGCATGACAGCAGCAATTCGGTCTTGCATCAGGGAGATATGTTCTATCACACTCCTTTAACCTCTTAAGGACATAGGGCGTACAGGTACGCCCTTGTGCCCTGGTACTTAAGGACACAGGGCGTACATGTACGCCCTGTGTATTTTCGATCACTGCCGTGCGGCTGGCAGTGATCGGAACCCGGTGCCTGCTCAAATCATTGAGCAGGCACCTAGGCTAAATGCGCGGGGGGGTCCCGTGACCCCCCCATGTCGGCGATCGCTGCAAACCGCAGGTCAATTCAGACCTGCGGTTTGCTGCGATTTCTGAAGTTTCTGGTCCCCGCAGTCCCTGACCGCAGGGATCAGAAACTTTATATGCCAAAAAAAAAGTTTTATTTACCCCCCCCTGCACCCCCGAATGATTTTTATGGTGGCGGGAGGTGCAGGGGGAGGGTTGCGGGCGGTGTGGGCGGTGCGGGAGGCGGGCGGTGCGGCAGGCGGGATCGCGATCCCCCGCCCGCCTCCCCTTGTATAATCGTTGGTGTCTAGTGGGGATACCAGGGTGCCAGCACATTGCTGGCACCCTGGTATAAACGGCTGACATCTGCGATGCGATGTCAGCCGTTTAACCCTTTCCATACAGCGGTCCGTACGGACCGCTGTATGGAAAAGGTTAACAGCGCAGGGAGCTCCCTCCCTCTCCCATCGGGGGGCTGCTGTGCCTTTGCAGCCCCCCGATGGGGAGGGAGAGAGCCCCCAGAGAGCCCCCCGAGAGATCCCCTCCTTACCCTTCCCCGTCTGCGAAGTTCTGAGCAGTACTGAGCAGACGGGGAAGGTTCCCATGGCAACAGGACGCCTCTCAGGCGTCCTGCTGTCCATGGTGCTGAACAGATCTGTGCTGAAAGCATAGATCTGTTCAGTGTAAGTAAAATACAGTACAGAACAATATATATTGTACTGTACTGTATTATTCAGACATCAGACCCACTGGATCTTCAAGAACCAAGTGGGTCTGGGTCAAAAAAAAGTGAATAAAAGTGAAAAAAAAGTAAAAATCAAAAAACACATTTATCACTGATAAAAAATGAAAAAAATAAAATTCCCTACACATGTTTGGTATCGCCGCGTCCGTAACGACCTGATCTATAAAACGGTCATGTTACTTTACCCGAACGGTGAACACCATAAAAATAAAAAATAAAAAACTATGATGAAATTTAAATTTTGCCCACCTTACTTCCCAAAAAAGGTAATAAAAGTGATCAAAAAAGTCGCATGTACGCCAAAATTGTAACAATCAAACCGTCATCTCATCTCGCAAAAATCATACCCTACCCAAGATAATCGCCCAAAAACTGAAAAAACTATGGCTCTTAGACTATGGAAACACTAAAACATGATTTTTTTTGTTTCAAAAATGAAATCATTGTGTAAAACTTACATAAATAAAAAAAAAGTATACATATTAGGTATCGCCGCGTCCGTATCGCCCGGCTCTATAAAAATATCACATGATCTAACCCCTCAGATGACCACCGTAAAAAAATAAAAATAAAAACGGTGTAAAAAAAGCCATTTTTTGTCATCTTACGTCACAAAAAGTGTAATAGCAAGCAATCAAAAAGTCATATGCACCCCAAAATAGATGCCAATCAAACCGTCATCTCATCCCGCAAAAAATGAGACCCTACTTAAGATAATCGCCCAAAAACTGAAAAAACTATGGCTCTTAGACTATGGAGACACTAAAACATTTTTTTGGTTTTAAAAATGAAATCATTGTGTAAAACTTACATAAATAAAAAAAATTGTATACATATTAGGTATCTCCGCGTCCGTGACAACCTGCTCTATAAAATTACCACATGATCTAACCTGTCAGATGAATGTTGTAAATAACAAAAAAAAAACGGTGCCAAAAAAGCTATTTCTTGTTACCTTGCCGCACAAAAAGTGTAATATAGAGCAACCAAAAATCATATGTACCCTAAACTAGTACCAACAAAACTGCCACCCTATCCCGTAGTTTCTAAAATGGGGTCACTTTTTTGGAGTTTCTACTCTAGGGGTGCATCAGGGGGGCTTCAAATGGGACATGGTGTCAAAAAAACCAGTCCAGCAAAATATGCCTTCCAAAAACCATATGGTGTTCCTTTCCTTCTGCGCCCTGCCATGTGCCCGTACAGCTGTTTACGACCACATATGGGGTGTTTCTGTAAACTACAGAATTAGGGCCATAAATAATGAGTTTTGTTTGGCTGTTAACCCTTGCTTTGTAACTGGAAAAAAAATATTAAAATGGAAAATCTGCCAAAAAAGTGAAATTTTGAAATTGTATCTCTATTTTCCATTAAATCTTGTGCAACACCTAAAGGGTTAACAAAGTTTGTAAAATCAGTTTTGAATACCTTGAGGGGTGTAGTTTCTTAGATGGGGTCACTTTTATGGAGTTTATAATCTAGGGGTGCATCAGGGGGGCTTCAAATGGGACATGGTGCCAAAAAAACAGTCCAGCAAAATCAGCCCTCCAAAAACCAAACGGCGCACCTTTCACTCTACGCCCCGCTGTGTGCCCGTACAGTAGTTTACGGCCACATATGGGGTGTTTCTGTAAACAGCAGAGTCAGGGCAATAAAGATACAGTCTTGTTTGGCTGTTAACCCTTGCTTTGTTAGTGGAAAAAATGGGTTAAAATGGAAAATTAGGCAAAAAAATGAAATTCTCAAATTTCATCGCCATTTGCCAATAACTCTTGTGCAACACCTAAAGGGTTAACGACGTATGTAAAATCAGTTTTGAATACCTTGAGGGGTGTAGTTTCTTAGATGGGGTCACTTTTAGGGAGTTTCTCCTCTAGGGGTGCATCAGGGGGCTTCAAATGGGACATGGTGTAAATAAACCAGTCCATAAAAATCAGCCTTCCAAAAACCAAACGGCGCACCTTTCACTCTACGCCCCGCTGTGTGGCCGTACAGTAGTTTACGGCCACATATTGGGTGTTTCTGTAAATGGCAGAGTCAGGGCAATAAAGATACAGTCTTGTTTGGCTGTTAACCCTTGGTTTGTTAGTGGAAAAAATGGGTTAAAATGAAAAATTAGACAAAAAAATGAAATTCTCAAATTTCCTCCCTATTTGCCAATAACTCTTGTGCAACACCTAAAGGGTTAACAACGTATGCAAAATCAGTTTTGAATACCTTGAGGGGTGTAGTTTCTTAGATGGGGTCATTTTTGGGTGGTTTCTATAATGTAAGCCTCGCAAAGTGACTTGAGACCTGAACTGGTCCCTAGAAATTGAGTTTTTGTAAATTTCGGAAAAATTTCAAGATTTGCTTCTAAACTTCTAAGCCTTATAACATCCCCAAAAAATAAAATATCATTCCCAAAACAATTCAAACATGAAGTAGACATATGGGGAATGTAAAGTCATCACAATTTTTGGGGGTATTACTATGTATTACAGAAGTAGAGAAACTGAAACTTTGAAATTTGCTAATTTTTTTCAAATTTTTGTTAAATTAGGTATTTTTTGGTGCAAAAAAAATTTTTTTTTTGACTCCATTTTACCAGTGTCATGAAGTACAATATGTGACGAAAAAACAATCTCAGAACGGCCTGGATAAGTCAAACCGTTTTAAAGTTATCAGCACTTAAAGGGACTCTGGTCAGATTTTCAAAAAATGGCCTGGTCCTAAGGTGTAAAAAGGCTGTGTCCTTAAGGGGTTAAGGGGTGGGCTTTTGATCCCAGGTTTCCTTTGCTATATCAAGGACACCATGTGAATGTCTGCCATATACAAGTTCAAAGGGCGAAAAACCTGTGGATGATTGAGGAACTTCACAAATGGCAAACATCAGATGTGGCAAAAGACAGTTCTAATCATTCCCATCCTTGCTGACCACCTTCCTTAACTCTTTAGTGTCTTATTAAATCTTTCTACAAAACCGTTAGTTTGTGGGTGATACACAGATGTACGCATGTGTTTAATTTTTAACAGTTTACACAACTCCCTTATGACTCTGGACATGAAGGGGGTACCCTGGTTGGTAAGTATCTCTTTAGGTATACCAGTACGGGTAAACATGTAAAACAATTCTCGTGCTATGGTCTTAGACGAGGTGTTTCTTAGCGGGAACACCTCAGGATATCAGTATATACTGATGACCCCTAGCAGACTTTACTAAAGGGCCAACCAAATCCATGGCAATCCTGTCAAAAGGAACCTCTATGATAAGTAGAGGAACCAGTGGACTCCTGAAATTTGCCATAGGAGCGGTCAGCTGGCACTCAGGGCAGGACTCACAGTACCTTTGTACCTCAGTATACACACCAGGCCAGAAAAATCTCTGTAAAATGCTCTCTCTGGTTTTGTCACAACCTATGTGTCCACCAAGCACATGCTTATGAGCCAGGTCTAACACCATTCTACGGTATGGCTGTGGCACAACGAGCTGCTCAACAACTTCCCCACATATTTTATCAGCCTGATACAACAAATCTTGGTTAATAGCCATGTGGGGAAACATTTTATCGGCCCCTGGAAATCGAGGCACACCATTTATGACTTTAACATTCTCTCTTGCCTTTAATAATGTGGGATCTCTGAGTTGCGCAGTGCCAAAATTATCCTGGGATACCTCTAAATCAGGCATATCTCCACTTTCCTCTGGCTCCTCCACCAGCAAGAACCACTAAGGGAAAATTATTGGGTTCGGTGGTCACCCCTACTGCTGGCACTTCATCATCCTGCTGAAAGGGTACAGGGCTTATCACACGGTACACATTATTGTCATCAGGAACCCTTACAGTGGAGCGCACACTTTTCATTCCCCACAAGTCCCAGAACAATGGAAAGTCTCTCCCCTGGATGACACTGTGCATCAGAGACTTGACCATACCAACTTCATGACAGGCAGTTCCACATTCAGTCTCTAGTGTGACCAAGGCTGCGGGATATTCTTTAGTGTCCCTGTGAATACACAGAATCCCAATGCAATGTCCTCTGAATGCCCCCGGGTCTACCAGACTGGCATGCACCAGGCTAATCAAAGTTCCAGAGTCCAGTAGAGCATTAACAGTACATCCATTCACTTTTATGGCACGCATTTGCTGTTCAGTCTCAGAAACAGTCTCAGCAGAACAAACAGGATGTGCAAACAAAGATATTTGTCTGGCTGTGTCACACTCCATAGGCTCAGTAGTCAGGGGACAGCTTGCAGCAATATGATCATGTCCACGACGACACCGCCAACACTGTATGCGGCCCTGATCCCCAAATTGAGAACCTGTTCTAGACTTCTGGGTCCCTCTGGAACCTTCAGTCAGCAATTCCCCATTTGAGCCACCTCCCTTAACAACACTTTTTACCTCTTTAGGAAAAGGAACAGTCTTACTGGGCGATCTGTGCGTTTTGCTGTTCCGAGGTTTAGTGTGTCCAGGAGCCACTTCTTGGAGTAGATCCTCAGTTGCTTTGTATCTTTCAACCAGGTTAACCAACTAGGTGTCTGTGGGGTCTCCTTGACCGACCCAGCACTGGATCCTAGAAGGTAAGGAACAGATGTACTTGTCTAGCACCACTCTCTCCACGATCTGTGCAGGGGTTGACTCCTCAGGTTGCAGCCACTTTCATACCAGGTGAATAAGGTCATACATCAGCGACTGAGCAGGTACGTGCTCTGCATAAGTCCAATTGTGCACCCGTCGCGCCCGGACATTCATGTTGACCGCCAGATGGGCAAGGATTTCGCCCTTTAACTTAGCATAGTCCTTAGCATCCTGCTCGCTCAGGTCAAAGTATAATGTCCCGGAGTGCCATTACCACTCCTTGGCACCTTGCTACCACTTCCTATAGGGTAATATAAAGTGTCATCTAATGCAGTAGTGTATTTATCTTCACCGTGCATATTTATTCATGTAAAACTTTTATGTTCATGCTATTGCCTGGTTTACCAGCAGGTGGCAGCAAATCTGTGTAGAGATAGTTTCTCTGGAGAGGAACCTTCTGGTTCCTTCCAGCCCTCTCTAGAGAGGGAGAAGTTTAGTTAGTCAGTTCAGAGTAGCCCCTGTATGGGAAAGCAGCAGGATCTCGTCCCTCCTGGATGAGCCTGCAAAGTCAGTCTAGTTCACCCTCCTTAGGGTGAGGTTGTGTGTCGGCCAGCAGAGCTCTGCCTGCTCTGATAGGCCCAGAGGCCCTGTCTCTGAAGTCTACATGGTTGCTTGTCCCCTCCTGGGCTTGCATTGCCGTCATCCAAGCTGAAGCTAGAGCTTGAGGTACTCCAAAGCCAGGACAAGAAGTTCCTAGGATTCAAGTAACAGACAGACTACAGCTAAACTAAGTTCCAGCAGAAGAGGAAAGTTCCTATTTACTCCAGCTAGCATAGCAGAGCTGAGATTGTTGCAGATAAGTATTTGCATGCCAGATTATGCCAATACCTGCTGATGACCAAGATACCGCTTGGAAACTGTTTGGATTACTGTTTATGCCAAGTAAAGCCGTGTTCAACGTTACTACAAGTCTGGACTCCATTAATTCCACGTGTTCATCATCCCTTTTTGCGCGGCTTCGGACTACACCAAGTCTGGGATCCAAGGATATCCAGGTAGGAACACCGTGACACGTGTATACAACATCTACAGAGATTATAGGACACTCTACACCACTCTAGCAATCCTACCCTGGGTATCAACATTACCATCTACAAAGGTGACTCCATGTTCTCGTTGCTTAACTGCAACTGGCGTCACGTTTACTTGCTCTATAAGAGGGACATATTTCGTAGAAACCTCATAAGGGGCAAAGGATACCCTAGATGCTGTCAACTGCCCGCTACAAAGCAAGTGGCGTTACGACAGGCCAGGGACTCTTTCACTTTAAGGGACCCCTGGTAGGAACCCGTCCATTGCAAAAGTACGCCTTTTGCGGTTCTCCCGTTAGGAAAGGAGCCACCACATCGACCCACTGGTCTGCAGGTAACTTCTCCCGTTCTGCCACTCGCTCAAATACCGTGAGGTAGGACTCAATGTCATCAGTGGGGGTCATCTTCTGCAAGGAGGTCTGTACTGCAGCATGAACCATTGGAAGCAGCCCTTGAGGCCTCTGGACTCTCTCTGCCAAAGTCTGTATTTGCTCCTGCAGCTGCCGGTTAATCTGCTGCTGTTCCTTTAAAACCAGTATGTTAGATTCCACTAGCAAGGAATTTGTTTCCGCCTGGGCACGCATGGCTTCCTCGTGTACCCAACGCTGGGTGGCACTGGCTTCTTGCAGGGATGCGCTGATTTGTATTTGGTTGGCAGCGACCTGCTGGAGGCTAGCATTAGCCTGTAACAATTGTTTGAGTAGCTCATCCATTTTGAACGCTGTGCAGCAAAGTCTCTTAATGCAGTGTATGTCTCTTTAAGACTGTGCCCACATCCTCTACCATATGTGAGAATAAGCTCTGGTAGAGGCATGACTGGCCGCTTGCGGACAGTCAGAGACAGTGACACACAGGATAAAGTCCAAACAAAGTTCCAATTTATTGTGGTTTCAACAGCAAAACAAAGGGGCCTTTACATTTCAGGCAAACACAAAAAAAACAAATCCTGCTCGTCTGAGCACTACCTAAACAGTGTTTCACTAACTGTCCTATACACGGTACTGTCAGCCCTGAAGTCTCTCTCACAGCAAGTTACTCACAAGCACCAGCATATCAGTCCCAGCTCTTTTCCATCTCTCAGCCCGAACTCTTTTATGAGAGTACTGCTTCTGTACACATTAAGGCCCCTTTCTGTCACCGCCAGCTCTCTGAGAAGGTCTGGCAGACGTTCTTCTGTACCTCTTGCATGATGTTTTTTGTTTTGGTTTCACTTTGTCATCTCCTTTCCTTCTCCCAGCTGTCACCTATTTACACTAATTGCCTCCCTTTATATTCCCTCCCATACTGCCTCACTTTGCGGTTTATACTACTTCCTGGATTGAAGTGTTCACTGCTGGAGACTTCTGTTATTGCTTGTTCAGATAAGTCCTTTCATGTATTGTGTTTCCTTGCTGGCTTTATTCTAGGTGACCCTGACTCCCTCCGTAATAAGTGCAGGGAGCCGGTGGTCGTGTCCCCTCACTATTATAGGGTTTTCAGGTGTCACACAGTCTAGGTACGAGGGCATGCAATCGTCTACCTCTGAGACCCTTGTATGTGCTTAGCAGTCAGGGTGAGCTCTTAGGGTTTTATAGGGGTCACCTTTATGCTCCTTAGTTTGGGATCAAGCCAGTCAGATGTTTATCCATAACTTCCAGCTATCTGCAACATCATCCGTGACACTTTCACACGATCGAGTTCAACACATTGAACTCGCAGCGTGTCTGTGGCAGCTCCCTTCCTGACCTCCCAGTACTGCTGGGGTCACATAGTATTATATTGATTTATGATGCTATGTAACCCTTAGAGGTCTGGAAAGTATTGTATAATGCTGTCAGTGTTATATAGTACATCCCAGAACTGTCACATTTATCAAATGTCACTGTCACGGCTGAGGATGGGGGAAATCCTCAGCCGTGTGCAGCCAGGTGATGGTATGGCTGCTTGACCCAGGAGAACAGGATAGGGAGCAGGTCACCTCCTAACAGCGTCCCTACCCTGACCCTAACTCCTAACTGCATGGGCCGACCTTAAAGGTAGGAGGACCCATGCGCAGGAACCTCGGATCCCTAACTCACCCTCCGTCCGGTCCCTGCGCTAGGGGTCAGGGTAAGACGACCTACTCCTCCTAGGCAAGGAGGAGCAGGAGTCTCAACGGCCAAGCTGTTGGGAAAAAGGGGAAACATAAACAGACTAATGGAAATGGCAGGTGAACTAAGTAGCTCAACCAACCTGCCACAGCCTTGCTGACTGGATCCCTGACACAGAGAATCCAGAACCATTAGCTGCACAAACCAACATAGGAAAATCCCAACAGACCATCACTCAGACATGACACATACAGGTAAGCATAAACTTAATAAGACATAAAACCTGAACTTAAACCTATGACCACAGTGGTGGCTCTCACAGAGGAATGGAAAGCACAGGCGGCTGCCTCAGCTAGCAAGACTGAAGCAACCTACTGAGCCCTGCTAGAGAGAGGGTATATATAGGCCAAAGTGGCCACACCCAAAGGTTGGACACACCCAGTTACATCACACACACACTGGGAAGGAAGTTAACCCTTTCCAATGCCACAGAAGGGAAAACACACATACATAAAGGGAAAGTGCACACAATAACATACCACACGGTGCACACAACACACACACCTAACAAAAGGTTGCTAGGTGTGACCGCATGCCAGGGCAGCAAGCTACCTAGCGACGCTCAGGCTGCTCTGCTGCTAAAAACAACACTGGTTGCCCGCGGCAACCACAAGTGAGGCCACAGACAAGCGGCCCTCACCCGTGGTTGAACGCCCATACAAAACCGCAGGCAACCGCATGCGGTAAAGGAGTCACGGTCATGGGCATGGCCGTGACAGTCACAGGTTGTTTGATAAGTTTATCTCATCCTTAAACCTAACACTTTTGTCTAGAAAAGTTCCTCCAAGTTTTCCTTCTCCACCCTCCCACTAGAGTGAGATTGCCACTTTTTTTGTCAACTTTTTAAAAAAGTCTCAGTTGATAAATCTGGAGTAAAGCTCATTAACATGGCTAACTACGTCTAGTTTTCCACCCATACTTCAAAGCTGGAGTGAGTGATGTAAAAATGCAAAATAATATATATTTTTTTTTGAGCAAGTAAATAAAATAAAAAAACAACACAAAAACCCAATTTTTTTACTTTTTAAAGCCAAAATTCAGGAGTGAAGGCATGATAAATCAGGGCCATAGTGTGTGCGCACCCAAGGATAAAAAACTCAGTGTGCGCATTTCGAACCCAGAAACTGTTCTTAATCATGGCCTAATGACAGTTCTTAAGACTAAGAAGCGCTTCTAGGTTTGAAATGCCTAAGCTGAGTATTTTGTCAATGGGTGTTCACATACTAAGGACCTGAATTATCATTACTATACGCCGTGAAAAAGTCACAAACTCTGATGATTATGGCTTACAGCTTATGAAACCCCAAAGTCACAATTTTGAGATAATAATAATTTGGGACTAAACTGGGTGTTATGTCCCCTGGACACTCTGTGTCTCTCAGGTGCCGCTGGCAATGCTGCCAGTATCTGCTCAGCAAGTTACACACACAGGCCGATGTACTACTTAACCAGAGCAAGGTTTATTACTCGGAACATTATGGCATTCTTACATGGAGGAGTCTTATTCCAAACAGCTTCTGTCCTTATCAGATGCAATCCCTTCTCAGCCTCATGTGTCTGCTTCCGGTTCCCCTCACACACTCTCTGACTTCCTGGTACAGCTCCTCCTCCCCCATCATGCATCAGGAGAAAGAGGGTAAAGGTCACAGTGATCTATCACAAACATCACACCTCCTTTCCTTCCCAAAAAAAAAAAAAAACATAACAAGAGAACAAATGTTGAACACATAACATAACAAGGCAAGCGAGATCAGTTCAGCAAGTAGTATCTCCAACTCAGTTCTGTGATTTCCGCAGCACTTCATGAGCCCTTTGTCTCTGTTCCCTGACCTCCAATGTGTCCCGTAAGATTTCAGCACTTTGCCAGCGCGGCGTTTGACGTCTTTGACGGGTAGACTTACGCAGAGGCACAGCACTGGGAGGGATAGAGTCAGTCAAAGGTTCTGGAGATGTCAGTGGGCGTCCCACAGACAAATCAGTCTCTGTAACTCCAGGCACATGTCCGGGCTCCTCAGGAATATGGCCACCAACCGGTTCAGGGTTTGGTTGTAAACTTGTGGGATCATGCCAGACACCATGCCATATGTCACCAGCAGAGTTCAGAGTAGACTCTGGTGGGTGGTTAGAAAGAGGGGTCGGTTTTGTCACTAGTGGCCGGCAAATGCGTTTCCTCAATTGTGAAAGGTGTCGCCGAACACAAATGCCTTCCTCCAGGCGGACAAGGTACATTCTTCTGCCAAGAGTTCCATCAATAACGCCAGGAAGCCAAGGAGACAAAGCTCTGTAATTCCGAGACCATACAAGATCACCGGCACGGAATCCCAGACGGCCCGGCGGAGGAGGCGTTGGTGACTGTTCCTGCGGACGAACTAAATCAAGTTTGGTGCGGAGATGCCTGCCAAACATAAGAAAAGCCGGTGACAGCCCAGTAGTAGCGTGTTTCGTGTTACGGTACATGATCAAGAATTCCAGCAGCTTCTCTTCTGACAGTCCAACCTGGTCCAGAGTGGACAGTAAGTGCTTCTTAAATGTCTGCACAAATCGTTCTGCCAGCCCATTTGAAGCTGGATGATAAGGAGCTGTTTTGTAGTGTTGGACGCCCAAGCCACTAAGGAAGGATTGAAACTCATGCGATGTAAATTGAGTTCCATTGTCGGAGACTATGGCTGTTGGCAAGCCATATTGAGCAAAGAGCTTCCTTAAGACTAGAATGGTAGCAGCTGAGGTAATAGAAGGCATTTGAAAAACCTCCGGCCATTTTGAATGCGCATCTACCACGATCAAATACATTTTACCCTGGATGGGGCCAGCAAAATCAAGATGGAGTCTGGACCACGGTTCTGTTGGCCATGGCCAAGGTTGCAGGGTTCCTCTCTTTTGGAGTCGCTGGGCTTGACAGCACCCAGGACATTGAGCAACATAATCTTCAATTGCTGTATCCATTTGTGGCCACCAAACATAGCTCCGGGCTCGCTGCTTCATGCGCACCACACCAGGATGGCCTTCATGCAGTATCCTTAGCATGGTTGATTGCAAGTACTGGGGTACAATCACTCTATTGCCCCATTGTAGGCAACCAGCATTAGTCACAAGCTCACATTTTCTGGCAAAGTACGGACGAAATTCACCTGAAACTCTCTCTGGCCATCCAGTCTGAACATAAGAGAATATCTGAGACAGGAAAGGATCTGTGGCTGTATGTCTGGCAATCAGGGAGGTGGACATGCAAGATTGTGGCCTGTGTACTTCCACTACACGTACCTCTCTTAGTGGGTGGTCATCTCTTAGTGGCAATCTGGAAAATGCATCTGCATTTCCATGGGTATCATGGGAGCGGTATCTGATAGAATAAGCTCCTAAAAATAAAGCGTACCTTTGTAAGCGAGATGCGGTTGTTGTAGAAATTCCTTTCTGAGGGTTCAGTATTGACAACAGAGGTTTGTGGTCAGTGATAAGTGTGAACTCCCGACCATAGATGTACGCGTGAAATTTTTTTGTGGCCCATACAATGGCCAAAGCTTCCTTGTCAATCTGGGAGTAGTTTTGTTCTGCTGAGGTTAAAGACCTGGAGGCAAAAGAAATGGGGCGCTCCGTGCCATCCGGCATGACATGGGAAAGCACGGCACCCGGTCCATAAGGCGAGGCATCACAAGCCAGGATGACGGGTTTCTTTAAATCATAGTGGACCAGAACTCGAGAAGACAGAATGAGTTCTTTAGAAAGCCGAAAAGCTTCTTCACATTTGTCTGTCCATATCCATTTAGCTCTTGCATCCAGTAAGCGATGTAATGGGTAGAGCTGGTGTGCTAGGTTCGGCAAGAAACGGTGGTAGTAATTTAGGAGGCCAAGGTAGGACCTGAGCTGGGTGACATTCCGGGGGGTAGGGGCATGGGTAAGGGCTTTAACCTTTTCTTCAGTAGTGTGTAACCCATGTCGGTCCACCGTGTGGGCACAAAACTCCAGTTGAGACTTGAGAAATTCGCATTTTGAAAGATTGACACGCAAACCATACTTTTGGAGTCTCTCTAGCACAGCTTCAACATTGTTTCTGTGTTCTTCATCAGTGGGACCAGTGATGAGCATGTCATCCAGTAGACATTGGGTGAAAGGTATTCCTGCCAGTACCTCATCCATGATCCGCTGCCAGATGGCTGGAGCTGGGGCTATGCCAAAAACCATGCGGTTATACTGGAATAATCCTTTATGAGTGTTAATGGTCAACAGATGGCGTGAATCTGGGTGTACTTGCAGTTGCAGGTAAGCTTGCTTTAAGTCTATTTTTGTAAACTTTTGCCCCCCAGCCAGTGAGCCAAATAAATCTTCAAGTCGAGGCAATGGGTATTGATCCACAAGAAGTTGGTTGTTCAGAGCTACCCTGAAATCACCACAAATCCTAATGTCTCCATTCTTTTTCTTGACAGGCACAATTGGTGATGCCCATTCACTTCTATCCACTTTCGTTATGATCTTTTCAGCCAATAGGTGGTCCAGCTCTGCTTCCACTTTTTTTCTCAAGGCAAAAGGTACTGATCTTGCCTTACAAAAACGAGGTGTAGCACCAGGCTTCAAGAGGAGGTGGGCCATCTTTCCTTTTACGGTGCCCAAAGAGTCCTCAAAAACCTCTTTAAAACGTGACTTCAGGGATTCCACCCAATGGTCTACTTTAGAAAGCAATGTACATTGGGCAATGGAAAAAGGAGGCATGCCCAGGGCTTTGATCCAGTCCCTCCCATACAGCGGAGGACCTCCATTCCTTACAACATAAAGGCGTAGACTTTGACTGCGGTTGCCTAATGTAACAAGGGGTTTTACATAACCCAAGGGCTGTAGTAGTTCCTTGCTGTAGGTTTGTAGTGTGAGCTTTGTAGGTTTTAGCGGCAGGGACAGACCCGATGCCTTTAAATCAGTCCATGAAATGACAGACACAGCTGCCCCTGTATCAACATCCATGGAGACAGGACAGCCATTGAGTGTGACATCCACTTTAATCGCAGGAGTACTCCCAGCTACTTGAAACAGTCCAACATGCTGGACACATGTCTCCTCATCAGAGCTAAAACCGTTATTGTCCATATCCACACGGAATGTCTGTTTACGTCTATCTTTTGTGGTAGTGTTCGGGGAGCGAGAGCTGCGGCAAACGCGCCCAATATGACCAGTCTTTCCACAGCGAAAACAAACGACATCCTTGAACTTGCAAGCAGGCGCACTGTGAGTAGTGTTACCACAACGGTAGCAAGTCGGGGTCCCAGAGACAGAAGAATTAGGGTGGCGAGGTTTAAGCTGAGTGGCAGGGGACGGCCGTCTCGAGCGTTGAGTGATAGCGGTGTGGAATATTTCCTCACACTGGCTTGCAGGAGTTGTAGGTGGTGCCTTCAGTAGGGTGGCGTCCCGTGTTGCCAACTCCATGACCGTAGCAAGGTCAGTGGCTTTCGTCAGAGTCAAGTCGGGTTCTGTGAGAAAACGTTTCTGTATGGCTGGGTCGCAGAGTCCCATGACGAACATGTCACGGAGAGCCGTCTGTAGGTAGTCTCCAAACTGACAAGTGGCAGCTAGTTTACGTAAAGCAATGATATATGTCTTTATATCCTCCCCGGCCTGCTGCCTTCTACTGTAGAATTTAAACCGCTCTGCGATTTCTAACGGCTTCGGGTTGTAGTGTGTATGTAGCGTCTGAATTAACTCAGGCAGGGACTTAGAGGCTGGCTTGTCTGGAGAAACAAGGTCTCTGAGGGTTCCATATGCAGCTTGACCCAATGCAGTGAGAAAAACTGCAACTTTCTTTTCAACAGTCACATTATTTGCTTCCATATACTGTTCCAGCCTCTCCACCCAGGAGATCCATGACTCAGCTGCAGGATCAAATGGTTGAATAAACCCTATGAAGGCCATGTGTGCTAAAATCCACAATCCTCGTCGCCACTGTTATGTCCCCTGGACACTCTGTGTCTCTCAGGTGCCGCTGGCAATGCTGCCAGTATCTGCTCAGCAAGTTACACACACAGGCCGATGTACTACTTAACCAGAGCAAGGTTTATTACTCGGAACATTATGGCATTCTTACATGGAGGAGTCTTATTCCAAACAGCTTCTGTCCTTATCAGATGCAATCCCTTCTCAGCCTCATGTGTCTGCTTCCGGTTCCCCTCACACACTGTCTGACTTCCTGGTACAGCTCCTCCTCCCCCATCATGCATCAGGAGAAAGAGGGTAAAGGTCACAGTGATCTATCACAAACATCACACTGGGCAATTGCCCAGGGCCGCCATTGTCTAAAGGGGCCCCCTGCTTCAGTGCTGCTGTTCAGCTGAATGTCCGAGGAAGCAAACGGGCGGACAGCTGAACAGCTGCACTTTACAATAAAGTGTAAGGTCCCCTCCCTGACTTATTAGGCCCCTTTCACACGGGCGAGTTTTCCGCGCGGGTGCAATGCGTGAAGTGAACGCATTGCACCTGCACTGAATCCGGACCTATTCATTTCTATGGGGCTGTGCACATGAGCAGTGATTTTCACGCATCACTTGTGCGTTGCGTGAAAATCGCAGCAAGCTCTATTTTGTGCGTTTTTCACGCAACGCAGGCCCCATAGAAGTGAATGGGGCTGCGTGAAAATCGCAAGCATCCGCAAGCAAGTGCGGATGCGGTGCGATTTTCACGCACGGTTGCTAGGAGACGATCGGGATGGAGACCCGATCATTATTATTTTCCCTTATAACATGGTTATAAGGGAAAATAATAGCATTCTGAATACAGAATGCATAGTACAGTAGGGCTGGAGGGGTTAAAAAAAATTATTTAACTCACCTTAATCCACTTGTTCGCGCAGCCGGCATCTCTTCTGTCTTCTTCTTTGAGGAATAGGACCTTTGATGACGTCACTACGCTCATCACATGGTCCGTCACATGATCCATCACCATGGTAAACGATCATGTGATGGACCATGTGATCAGCGCAGTGACGTCATCAAAGGTCCTATTCCTCAAAGAAGAAGACAGAAGAGATGCCGGCTGCGCGAACAAGTGGATTAAGGTGAGTTAAATTATTTTTTATTTTTTTTTAACCCCTCCAGCCCTATTGTACTATGCATTGTGTATTCAGAATGCTATTATTTTTCCTTAGAACCATGTTATAAGGGAAAATAATACAATCTACACAACACCTAACCCAAACCTGAACTTCTGTGAAGAAGTTCGGGTCTGGGTACCATATTCAGTTTTTTATCACGCGCGTGCAAAACGCATTGCACCCGCGCGATAAAAACTGAACGGAACGCAATCGCAGTCAAAACTGACTGCAATTGGGTACCTACTTGCGCGAGTTTGCCGCAACGCATTCGGACCTTATCCGGACACGCTCGTGTGAAAGAGGCCTTAGACTACTTTCACACTTGTGTTTGGTGCGGATCCGTCATGGATCTGCATAGACGGATCCGTTCAGATAAAACAACCGTCTGCATCCGCTCAGAACGGATCCGTTTGTATTATCTGTAACATAGCCAAGACGGATCCGTCTTGAACACCATTGAAAGTGAATGGAGGACGGATCCGTTTTCTATTGTGTCAGATTGTGTCATAGAAAACTGATCCGTCCCCATTGACTTACATTGTGTGTCAGGACGGATCCGTTTGGCTCAGTTTCGTCAGATGGACACCAAAACGCTACAAGCAGCATTTTGGTGTCCGCCTCCAAAGCGGAATGGTGACTGAACGGAGGCAAACTGATGCATTCTGATCGGATCCTTTTCCATTCAGAATGCATTAGGGCAAAACTGATCCGTTTTGGACCACTTGTGAGAGCCCATGACTGATGGGTATGGATTCAATGTAAGTGCCAGGGAAATGCTGGGAGTTGTAGACTGGGACTACAACTCCCAGCATGTCCAGCTTGTTATGTAATATCAGTGTACATTACAAGAGGAGGTATAAGAGGAGAGGACTACAACTCTCAGCATGTACAGGCTATTATTATATAATATCAGGGTACATTACAACACCCTGGATATGCTGAGAGTTGTATACCTCCTCTTACAATGTACTCAGATATTATATAGTAACTGCTTGGACAGGCTGGGAGTTGTAGTCTTCTCTTATAATGTACTCTGATATTACATAATAACGGCTTGGACATGCTGGTTGTAGTCCCATCCTCTTACACGTCCCCCTGTAATGTGCTCTGATATTAAATAATAGACATGCTAGGAGTTATAGTACTCTCCTGTTATCCCTCCTGTAGTAATGTGCTCTGAATTAGGGTCGGGACGATGGATAGGGGAGGGTAGTCATCCTCCTAAGGTGCCACTTCGCTACCCATAAAGGGTGGCGTACTTATGGTGGTCCAACTTCACAAGCCTCAGGCCACTAGGCCTCAAACCTGTGAGGCGTTAGAACAGAGCAAGAAGCCGAAATGACATCACTGAAATAGGGGGGCCACTGGCTTCACCCAAGAAAGCCGGACCTCACCAACCACGCCCCCAAACCAGTAACCACGCCCACCTCCATGAAGCCACAGCCCCATCGCCACCCAGGTGGGTGGGGGGGGGATGGGCTTGTTCCCTTCACAGTATTTATTGACCCTTTCAGCAGTCCTCCTTCAGTGAAGGGGTGACTGCTGAGGGGTTAATAACTACTGTGAAAGGACTGCAGGTGCAGAAATGTCCTCTACAAGACTGGGGATAATCTGCAGGTAATCCATTTAGATAATAATGCAGATCCGCCTTCGTGCCAGGATCTCCTACATACAAATAACTGCCATACACCTGTGCCCATAGCCGCCCCGGCGGAACCTCCATGCCAAGTAGAAAAGTTTACACTGTGCAGGTGCCACACTCTCACACAGCTCGTCCTCCACTATCCTTCGGCTTCCTGAACAAACCTGCTTTGCTCCTGGCTGCAAGAGCACACGCCGGTTCTCTGCAGCCTGCCCGGCCATACACAGGCTGGAGGTAGCCCGCACCCGTGAGGTCCCGTCCTGCGCAGCGCTTCTTCTGTTCCCGACTTTCTTTCCGTAAAAACCAGAATTGGACGGTGCAGCTGCAGTGCTGATAACGTCGCGACCTCACGTAAGCGCGCAGTGTGATCCAAACGTGCTGCCAGGCCCTGCCTCCTGCCATTTACTTAAAGTGACTATGCCTGAGAGGATCCGCCCATCCCGTCAAGAAAAATAAGGAGGACTTCTGGCCGTCCGTCCTGGCCTTGCGCCGGACCAGGAGTCTAAAAACCAGATGTCTGGCCACCCTACACTGCAACGTCATCATGTGAGACCCGGAGCAGGAGTGGTGATGTCATTGGGACCGCATGCATCAGGACGCAGCAACACAAGCCACAGATAAAACTGTGGTCTGCATCGCAGACAGCGGCGGGGAGATGTGAGGGAGGCAGTTTTTTTTTTATACAAAATGTCCACACTTCTGAGGGCACCAGGGATGGGGGGAAGGAGATCATTATATATACTTGGCACTACTGGGGAGGAATGGAGGAGCATTATATGCATACTGGCACTATGGTGGAACATTATATATATATGTATATGTATATATATATATATATATATATATATACACTATGGGGGGGAAGCATTATATATTGGAACTAGTGGGGGGCACTACAGGGGGACATTAGAGCCACTGGGAGCATTATGGTTATATTATTACTACTAAAGTACTGTAGGGGCATTGTTATTATTTGACGCAATACAGAGGGCATTGCTATTAATGGGTGCTATCTTGGGGAGTATTATCACCATTGGGGGCACTATTATTAATGAGGGCAGTCTGGGTGTATAGTATAGTGTTTGTCAACATGGGGGGTGTAGCAGAACAGGCACAGTATTGGGGGTAGCAGCTTCAAGAGGTTCTCCGTGATTTTTCATATTGATGACCTATCCTTAGGATAGGTCATCAATATTAGATCGGCGGGGGTCTGACACCCGGCACCCTCAATGATCAGCTGTTTGAGGAGACAGCGTGTTCCATCTCTTCAAACAGCTGATCGGCGGGGCTGTCGGACTGTGATTTTAGCACATTATTACAAGATGTGGGCCCCCTCTTGATTTTGCCCAGGGCAACATTTTGTCTAAAACCGGCCCTGAGGACAGCTAAACATGTTTGCACGCTGAGAGTTGAAGTTTCATAGCAGCTGGAGTGCCGAAAGTTGCTGATCCCTTCTAGACATGGGATCTCTGGTTGATCTCTGTAATGGGGACACCTTTGCTCGGTTTTCCTTCCTTTGAGGGATATCTGGCTTTCACTGTGTTGAAGACCCATAACTGGGGCTCCACGGTTATTTTGCATATCACGGTTTCCCAGGGAGCTTTGCACTTTGGATTGCTGTGTCGAGACTCTTAAATGAGGCTCCACAGTGTTTTCTGTAGCTGGTCTCCCTAAGATCAGCTATTGTTTTGTTCTAGACATAGAGGATGTCCCCTTGATGCAATTACAGTCCTGGGTATAAATAGATGAGAGAGATCTCAGTACTGACCCGATATACAGTCCATAGTTAAATGTGCATAATACTTCTGGGTAATGTAGTCCACCCAGTCCATTTATTACTTTGGTTCACTCTATACCTTTATTATGCACTGATGCCAAAAACTGTACACATTCCATGGTAAGTCAGACTAGTGATCACTATTTTGGAAAGTTCCACAACTTTTTGATATACAAAGTTTAACCTTGATTTGCTCATTTACAGGCTTACCAACATTTCCGTTGGTAAAATTAGGCCATCCCGCCATTTATCACAATACTGTTCTGACACCTCACACAGACACATTGTACATGATGCCAGGTTGAGTGGGAGTTCTCAATTATTAGCAAGGGGGAGGGGTGCTGGGCACATGCTGTGCTATGGGCCTCCCAACTATTGCCCTTTAGAGCATACTTCTTTCTCTGCAAGGGAAAAGGGTATGGTCTACATCAGGGGCATAGCTGTAGTAGAAGAAGGGAAAGAGGCTGCAAACTCATAAGGGGCCCGTCCAGGAGGAGGACTGAAAGATATTATATACAGTAACTGAATACACAGGGACATGACGTCAGGGCCGTCTTTAATATTGATTGGACCCTGGGCAAGAATTTACTTTCCCACACCCTAGCATGCAATCACGCCCTCCACCACAACACACACACAATTTCAGTCAGTTTTGTCTGCGATTGCATTGCATTGTTCAGTTTTTGCCGCGCGAGTGCAAAGCGTTTTGCACGCGCGTGATAAAAAACTGAATGTTGGTACCCAGACCCGAACTTCTTCAATGAAGTTCGGGTTCGGTGTTCTGTAGATTTTATCATTTTCCATTATAACCTGGTTATAAGGGAAAATAATAGCCTTTTTTTAATACAGAATGCTAAGTAAAATGTCCATTGAGGGTTAAAAAATAATAAGGATTAACTTAAATTTGATGACTAGATTTGCGTTATACAAAATTCTATACCATTGATTAACTGCCTGAATAAAGGATCTTGTATCTTCATTCAACAGGACCTGCGCTGACGTCACAATGCTCACCATGTGGTGAGCGCGGTGATGTCATCGAAGGTCCTTTTGCAGGTCCTGCAAGAAAAAGGATGAAGACTATAACAGCTGCGCGAGCAAGAGGATGAGGTAATTATTTTTTAATACCATTGATTAACTGCCTGAATAAATAGAACGCTTAAAATGCCATTTTATTAAATACTAATTGTGGCTCTTCACTAGATTTACAAAAACAAGCTCAATGTGAGAGGGCGGTGTTTGTCCACAAATTATAAAGGACACAACATCCATTTCACTGTTATTTCTCACACAGGGTACTTTCACACTAGCGTTTTTCTTTTCCGGCACTGAGTTCCGTCAAAAGGGCTCAATGCTGGAAAATAACTGATCAGGCATATCCCCATGCATTCTGAATGGAGAGTAATCAGTTCAGGATGCATCAGGATGTCTTCAGTTCAGTCATTTTGACTGATCAGGCAAAAGACAAAACCGCAGCATGCTACGGTTTTATCTCCGGCCAAAAAAAACTGAAGACTTGCCTGAATGCCGGATCCTGCATTTTTTTCCATAGGAATGTATTAGTGCCAGATCCAGCATTCAAAATACCGAAATGCCGGATCCGTCCTTCCGGTCTGCACATGCGCAGACCGAAAAAAAAAGGTGAAAAAAATAAATGCCGGATCAGTTTTGCAGGATGACACCGGAATATGGATCCGGCACTTCAATGCATGTTTCTGACTGATCAGGATCGTGATCAGTCTTACAAATGCCATCAGTTGACATACGTTTTTGCCAGATCCGGCAGGCAGTTCCCGCGACGGATCAATCTGCCGCAAGTTTGAAAGTAGCCTTAGTATATAGTTGTCCACTATGGGAGATGTGTGCCAATATTGTTTATTTACAGTGTCAGTGTATGTCAACACACAATGTATCACTTTCCCTTTAAAGTGGTGTCTAGAAGATACAATGGGATGTTGTCCCAGGATCACTCATTCATATGCAAGCGCTATTGTTTTATGTGCCAAATCGGGCCACCAGCACCATACATTATTAGATCTCTGGTCACATCCCGGATGTATGGTGCCGGTGGCCAGATTTGGCACATAAAACAATAGCGCTTGCATATGAATGAGTGATCCTGGGACAACATCCCATTGTATCTTCTAGACACCACTTTAAAGGGAAAGTGATACATTGTGTGTAGACATACACTGACACTGTAAATAAACAATATTGGCACACATCTCCCACAGTAGACAACTATATACTAAGGCTACTTTCACAGTGGCGTTTTGGCTTTCCGTTTGTAAGATCCGTTCAGGGCTCTCACAAGCGTTCCAAAGCGTTTTGGTGTCCGTCTGACGAAACTGAGCCAAACGGATCCGTTCTGACACAATAGAAAATGGATCCGTCCTCCATTGAGTTTCAATGGTGTTCAAGACTGATCCGTCTTGGCTATTTTAAAGATAATACAAACGGATCCGTTCTGAACGGATGCAGACGTTTGAATTATCTGAACGGATCTGTCTGTGCAGATACATGACTGATCCGCACCAAACGCGAGTGTGAAAGTAGCCTAATGTGTGAGAGATAACAGTGAAATGGATGCTGTGTCCTTATAATTTGTGGACAAACACCGCCCTCTGAAATTGAGCCTGTTTTCGTAAATCTAGTAGAGAGCCACAAGTTTTTAATAAGTAGTATTTAATAAAATTGTATTTTAAGCGTTCTGTTTATTCAGGCAGTTAATAAATGGTATTAAAAAATAATAAAATAATTACTCACCACATCCGCTTGATTGCGCAAGTAATTATTTTATTATTTTTTAACCATCAATGAACATTTTACTTAGCATTCTGTATTAAAGAATGCTATTAAACGATGTCATTGAATTTGTGGGCAGTGGCCAGCGGGGCTCAACAGGCAGCTGCCCCTTTTGCTCCGCGTTAAAGACGGCCCTGCATGACGTACAGTATATACGTAAATAGATAGAGCGGCTGCCTGGTATGTCTGAAAGAGATATCTTGACCAGCCACAGGAATGAGAATTGCACAGGAGGAGGGTGTTGCTGGGGGAAGGGGGCCCTATTCAAAAAGTTTGCTGTGGGGCCCAGTCCGTTTTAGTTACGCCACTACCACATGCTGTTTATGTCACCTACAGTCCACAGGCAGTAGTTTAAAACGGGAGAATGAGTCAACAGACTCCCTTTAAGCCAATGCTTCCATTTCAGATCAATTTCATGATCTTCCTTTCTACTGCTTTGACCAGCATAGATATGAAAAAGTATAAAGATATTCAGGTTTTGCACTTGCCACTATGTCATTTTTGAAATTTCTTTAAAAAAAAAAAAAAGGAAAAAAAAGCAAAATTTAGTTGTTTGCATATTTTATTTTTCTTTTTTTCTCATTTCTTTTTTTAAAATTTATTTTAATTTTTTTTTAATTTTATTTCCAACTGAACACATCTGGCATATTTTACATCTTTGCAATAAAACATGGTTACAATAGCTTAAGGAATTCATTTATCCAAAATATTTCACCATGATTTCAAGATGAAATGAACTTGTTTTCCAGGTGTTCAATATTCTTCTACTCTAAGCTAAAACTCAAGATATTGCTTACAGACTGGTGATGAATAACTTAATATTTACGGCGACTCCGTCAATGGATCGGAATCAATTACCGTACTTTCTTCTTCATTTTTTTCTTCTTCTTCTTCTTCTTTTAAAATACAAACAACAATGTAGAAGAAACCAAGTGGTAAAATTTACTAATACAAGGTGGAGAAGAAATAATTAATCACGTCAATAAATTATGATATGTTCCTGGTGCAAAGTGCCAATACAAATTCTCATTTTTATTTGACAATTTCTTGTTTTTTTTGTTTTTAAATAAATGACTGCAAGTGAGTGTAAATTACATTCCTGTTACATGCCTCATAGCCCTACCGACACAATATGTACATCTATGACAATACAGTCACTAAATATACAAAGAAGAAACAAGTTTATTTACCCCTGGGTGTGTCATTTATAACAGTACAATGTGCAGGAAAATATTTCGACCGCCTTCACTGCAGTATTATATCTTGCGGTGTCTTAGGCCGGCCATGCGGCTTTACCACCGTGATACCAATCAGTAACCAAAGCCTAAAAGCAGTAAATAGTGTTTACATTTTTTATTGTAACCTCCTTTCTCTGGGTACAGAGGGGCTTGGACTTTTCATCTTGAACCCATGTTGATCGGCACTATGAAATGTAAGACCCTTAGGAACAAAAAACAAAAAAACAAGGTATATATATATATATATATTTGCCTCATCTCTCCTTCATCGTGATCACAAACCAACCAAGAACCACAGCAATTATGTCTCTTATGAGAGATTTATGGCAAACCATGGCTTCAGATCCCTAGGTTTTAAAAGTTTATGGGATTTCACTAAGAAGGGGGTAAAAAGGAAAAAAGAAAGTGCAAAAGGATATTTTGGTGTAAATGTTAAAAGGATTGGACAAACCCATCTTCAACCTTTTAATGCAAGCTGCATCTTTTTTTTTTTTTTTTCGTTTCGTGGAGACACCTGATCCCTCAGGCGTAAAGTACAAGCACGGTTTAGCGTCACGATAAAACTAAGAAACTTTTTTTTCTTTTTGTTCTTTATACAAGGTTTTACTTTTACAAAAGTATCCCTTTTTAAAGTTAAAGATGTGCATCTGATGTACAAAGTATCAAACATATTTTTTATATTTTTTTTTATTTTTTTTTCACAGCTTGAAAAGAGGCTGGAAATGGGATGTAAGATTCATGGGCTAAACACCATAGCAGCCGGACACAGTCTTCTTCGTGAGTGACCAGAAGTCTCTTTGCCACGTGTCCTACCAGGTTTTCATGAATAAATAAAACAAAAAACAAATTTTTTGAGACTCCTCCTGCCGCTCATCATAATATACACAGTACAAGCTTGCCTTTAGCAGCTGGTGTTCAGTTGTGAAAAATAAAAACACACACAATGTAAAGTGGTCTGCTGACTACAATGTACAGCTATTGCTGAGTGTAATGGAATGTACAATGGAGCTCAATGCGGCCTTGCTTTTTCCACCAGAGATGACAGCGCCTTTTAACTGCAGCGCTTGTGCTCTCAGCATGAAACTTGGCATTCAGCACTTCAGTCAACTTTAGTATCTGTTCTGATGTTCGTAATGCCATCGATTAAAATCTATATTAAAAGCTACAATGCTACCAGAAGCCATGCCGGTGATCAAGGTCCTAACAAGACAATAAAAAGAAACACGGGTTAAACGGCTCCATACGTTAAAAACAATGGACACAAACATTGGGTAATCGTCATCAGATTTAAACTGGATCTGTCAGCTCAAATTGGTTTCCTGTCCTAAAAACTAATGACAGGGCAGGGGTATGTCCAAAAAAAAAACTTGACTCTCATTTACAACCAGTGATTGCCAGTTCGCCCGCGAACACATGCGGGCTGCCATCTTAACTCACAAGTCCGTCGATGCACAGGTAAGTCCTTACCTGTGCGCGAGCCGGTCTGAAACAAATGCGGTCACCGGGAGCAGGCAGTTCCGAGAACAGCCCGATGAAGGCCCCCGGCGGCTGTTCTCGGAGCTGCCTGCTCCCGGTGACCGCATTTGTTTCAGACCGGCTCGCGCACAGGCACAGGTAAGGACTTACCTGTGCATCGCCGGACTTGTGAGTTAAGATGGCAGCCCGCATGTGTTCGCGGGCGAACACTGCGAACTGGCCATCACTGTATACAACACTATGACTCCTGGTAGCCCCCACTCGACTGGAAGTGACATGCTATTCTTGCACACGTAACCACTGAGGCCAGCAAGTGGCTGCAGTGTTCTCATGACCAAGAACGGGTGTCTGTCACTTCCTGTCTGGTGTGGACTGCCAGGAGCCGCGAATGAGGATGGTTTGAAAGATGAGTTTTTTTATTTTTTAAAGGGGTTGTCTACTTTATGGTTATCGTTGACCAATGTGTATGTAAGATGATTATATGACACTTTACATTAATATAGTCTTATTTGAAATGTTGTGCTATCCTCCATTCAAACACATTGCACCTGCAGATGGCAGGTGCAGTGTATTTGAATCGAGGAGACGTCACATGGAGGTGATTAGCACATGACCCTCTATCAGCGGCCATTTTATGGACAGGACCTCTGTGTGGACAGCACAAAAGACATTGTAAACAAGAGGGCATACCTTATGAAATCTAGAAAATAGTGCAGAAAGACCATATTAGTAAGTGTCATATATTCATCTCACAAACATCTCTGTCAAGAATAACCAGAAGGTGGCCAGCCCCTTTAACACACTGCTGCCTGTCAGTAGTGGAGGACCCCTTTAATATGTTCTCCTATGAAACAGTAGTATATGTTAACTACAGTACACGTCTCTGGTACCAGTAGCCAAAATGGCACAAAAAATATTGTATTGTTGTGTATTAATGAACAGAGTGCTCTCCCTGCTTTCCCCCTCCTCTCAGGACCACGATTGACAGGCACCTATACCGAGCAGTCCATCGATCATCAATGAGAGGAGAGGCTGGAGGTGAGAAGAGCTCTCTGACCTCTGTACATGGACAGCAAAGCTCAGACCCTGCCTAATAAATAGAAAGAAAATAAGTACATAATCTCCATTTTTGGCACAAATTTTTTAAATATTGAATTAACCACGGGAGTATAATGGTCACTAATGATAACCAAAAAAATGGGTACCCAATTGTAAATACAAAAAAATGAACAGAACTGGTGAGTAACCTCAAATAAGACTTAACTTTTAATACATCATTAAAAATACCCAAAAGGAGGCGAAAAGGTCGCTCGCCACAGTACAAGACACTTATTAAAAGTCCCTCAATGGTGAAAAAGTACAAAATTGCTATATGTAGTGCCAACAGACCTGAACGGGAGCAAAGGAGTGGGAGGGGAAGGGAGACTGGGTCTCTTCCTCCTATTGATCCCTCCCTATATGTCTACACCTAAGTTGTCCCTAGGTGTCCCTACGCTGCGCCATGTGACTGCCCAGTTTCATCAGAGAAGGGGGCAAGCGAGGGAACTATGTTGGCACACTAAGGGATATACTATAAATTAGCCCATTTATAGTATATCCCTTAGTGTGCCAACATCGTTCCCTCGCTTGCTCGCCATGTGACTGGACAGTCACATGGCGCAGCGTAGGGACAACTTAGGAGGTGTAGACATATAGGGAGGGATCAATAGGAGAAAGAGACCCAGTCTCCCTTCCGCTCCCACTCCTTTGCTCCCGTTCAGGTCTGTTGGCACTACATATAGCAATTTTGTACTTTTTCACCATTGAAGTGTCTTGTACTGTGGCGAGCGGCCTTTTCACCTCCTTTTGGGTATTTTTAATGATGTATTAAAAGTTAAGTCTTATTTGAGGTTACTCACCAGTTCTGTTCATTTTTTTGTTTTTCACATATTTTTTTAAAATAATGTTGTATCGCGTGCACTTTTGTGAAAGTCCTATGACTTGCAGGTGGTAGTGTCTGGGAAGGGCTGGTTCTTCAGTAGCCTGGGGTCCTGTGCTACCTGGTTAGGTATTCCCCCAAAAATAAAAAATAAAAATAAAAAGCATAAAATGTCAATTGTGGAGAATGCAGACATAATGGGGCCAAGTAGTAAATATGTTGGAAGCCAGAACTAGTGATAGGGAGAGAAGTAAGGGTTCCGCTACAATGAGTGAAAACTTTGGAGGATCATTACTATATTGCAGTTAATGCTATGTCTGCGGCAAGTCGTTTACAAAAAAAAAAAAAAAAAATAACAAATTATCAGAGAGTGATGGAATTTTCAGTTATTTCCCACAAGTCCCACTGAAGGAATGGGACGGGAGCCAAAACATAGGTACACTACGCTATCCTTTAGAACACTGCTATTATACATTGCAAGGACAGACGAAGACAGACAGATAATCTCATATACTATATTTGAGGTCGCAAACTTACCTCTGATCATGTGACAAATCCATGGCTCTTATCCCGGCATCACAACCAGGATAAATATACAGTTGCTTAAAATCACAAGCCTGCCAGACTTCCACGACTCCATTATCTCCACCAGTCACAAGATTCTGCCCATCGCTGCTCAGAAGGATGGCCTGGGCAAAACAGAAAAAAGCTCCCATTCAGAACAGCTGCAAGCAGACTCGCACAAAGTAACCAAAACTGAACTACCGATAGGGAAATCCTATATTAGGTCGTTATTGGCAGGCATGATATGATCACTGCTCTATACTTTATCTATCTGGTCAATATACATGTTGGAGGACGAGCTGCAGAGGCAGCCAGAGACCAGGCAAGCAGGAAATAAGTGTAGAAGCAGGCACTTTTCTATATTAAAATATATTACGAAGTTCACTATTATCACCTATACTATTGAATTAAATAAAATTAAAGTTTATGTGTAATTTAAAATAGGAAGGAATTTAAGTCTATTAGCAAACAACAGTACATCACATTACCATTTAGTGGACTAATCTGGGGTTGTCTCACTTAGTAGCAGTTAGAAAGAATCTCTCACTTTGGAGGACCTGGCACATCTATACATTGCTAAACTTTGAGTAAGGCCTCATTCACACGACCTCATTCACTTCAATGGGGCAACAAAAGATGAGGACAGCACTCCGTGTGCTGTCCAGATCCGTTGCTCTGTTCCGTGGCCCCGCAAAAAAAATAGATCATGTCCTATGCTTGTCCATTTTGTGGACAAGAATAGGCATTTATATAATGGGCCGCCCGTTCCGTTCCGAAAATTGCGGACTGCAAAACACAGCATGGTCGTGTGCATGTAGCCTAATGCTTTAACACTCCTACAGTAACACTTCAGGGAAACTGAACACTTGATGCAAGGTTCCCCTGTGGGTTATATTGTGAGGAGGGCAATTCTACTAATAAAAAGGGAATGTCCAAAGAAAACAACCCCTGGACCCAGAGCCCTCACTGTACGGTCTATATGGTTTACAGATACTCTTTAAGCAATAAAGGTCACTCAATTTAATTTACAATTATATATATCTTACCATAAAAACATGAAATCGTATATAGATCTACACATACCCTGGTTGAATCGCTGATCTCCATTTGGCCCAGAAGTTTGCCATTTATGCTGAAGTTGCAAAATCTCCCTCTCTCGTAGTATATAATACAATGTCCTTCACTGGATACTGAAATCAAGCGAGGGTACAAGCAGTTGTCGGGTCCCTCCAGCGCTCTGAGAAGATCCCCTGTGATTGTATGGACCAAGCATGGACCCTCTACAAAACAGAAAAAATAGCATTAACACAAGATAAATGCTAGTACTGAGGTTTGATTTCTATGTAAAAGAGGAAAACTCAAAAACTCAAATTAAATTTATATGTGGTAATCTGGCATGAGACACAGTAGACTGTAGTACAGTAAAAAGAAAATGGTGACATAATATTACATGGAATTTACTGGTAAGAGAGCCACTTGGAAGGTAAACATATGCTGATATCACTTAATTTCTTAGGATCCTTTTACATGGTCGTAACAAGCGGTTCTCATTTAAAGGGGTTGTCCAGGATTTGACTAATAATAGCCTATCCTACAGATACATCACTAATATCTGACTGGTGGGGGTCCACACCCTGCACCCTCCCAATCAGCTGATTAAAAGGTAGCTCCAGCACCAGAACTACAGATCTTCATCCATTGTGTAGTGATGGAGCAACGCTGCAGTAACGAGCTTCTTCCGCTACACAGAGGACGGATCTGTGTAGATTTACCCCGAAACAGTTCATTTAGCAACCTGCACCCCCGTCAGTCTGATATTGACAGCCAATCCTGAGGATAGGTCGTGAATATTAAAATCCTGGACAAACCCTTTAAGGACCTTTCACTTGAACAGAAAAATGCCCAAACAAGATGCCCTATAAACGATCATTCACTACTTACGATTGTTCATTTCCATTACATTGGCAGCACATCCCATTTCTATGGGAGGGGTGCTGCCAAAAAAAGAATCATTTTTACTGCCGCATAAAATATCCAAATCAGCATTCTCTCACTGGTAGGCCGATTGGGGTGAAGTTACACGTGGCAATGATCGGGCGAATAAATGTCCTTAACAACATTCATTCCCAGTCATCAGCCCTGGTAAAAGGCCCCTCACTAGGTTCTGTCTTCTGGTTCTAGTCTTGGAAACATCAAGCACAGAATGTAGGTCTAGGTTTGAAACAAGTTCTGGATTCTAAGAACTTTTGGATTATTACATTTCTCTATGAAGGAAATTAAAAGTATATTGCTGATAGGATAAACAATTCTAAATTGTGATAGGTGTCTGATCGCGGGGGACTGACCGCTGGGTCCCCTGTGATCAGTAGAAGGGGAGCCTACGTTCCCCTAACTGAATGGAGCGGTAGACCACGATGCGTTTCTCGCCCTCTATTCAACGGTATAGGGCTGCCAGAGATAGCAGAGTACAAGTGGAAACGGATGTGGTTGCGCCCCGCCGACATAGGACAACACCTTTAAGGCTGCAAAAAGTCAAAAATTGGATTTAATAATTAATGTAATTAAATGTATATTAACCCTTTCATCAATTCCTGAACTCTGACACGGAGCATAACCCGGTACAAGATGTCAGAGTTGTGCCACCCCCCCGATCAATAATTTGTCAGATCGTTCTTAGAATGATTTATCCTTAGATTGGACGGTGGCGGCTGCAGGTGCTACCACGGCCCCCATCTTCCCCACATATCTACTACACGCCTCTATACAGCACTCGTCTTTTACTGCTGAAAGCGAGAACACAGATGTAAAGGCGATGGCCGCCTTCTGGGTGATTGCTCCTTTTGTCATTTCAATGAAACGTGGATTATTCACCGCTGGCTGCACATAAATGAAAGTAATTTGGCCTCTGAAGAAGTCACAGGGAGGGCTGTAATGTTGTGTAGAGCACATCCCGCATAATCACTGTTTTCTAAGAGCGCAGTATTGAGTTAATTCTATGTGGGTCGGCTCTCTGATGTGCTTTTAGCATAAAGCCTCACTATTAATTGTCCGCAAAATCAATCAGGTTACCAAAGGCTGCTATTTGCCACTTTTTAACCACTTCATAATCGGGGGGTCCCCTTGGCGACAACTGTAACATTTTGGAATCCTAATATCTGCATATTATTATTATCATTAGTGTTGAGTGAATCGAACCCGACAAAGTGGAATTCAATCCGAATTTCAGGATAAATTCAATTCACCGCGAAGCTGAATTTCCTTGTGCTTTGTCGTAGCGAATCGATTTCACCTGAAATAGTGTAAAAAAAATAAAAAAAACATATCATACTTACCTCCTCCATTTGCTTGCGACGGGTCAGCCGCAAATGGAGGAGGTAAATTTGATTTAATTTTTTTTGTATGAATGTGGCATCTGAGGGGCACAATGACGAGGGGCGGCGCAACCGCCGCTCCCCATCATTGCACCCACTACTTACAAAGAAATGCACTTCATGGCGAAGTAATTAGTCACAAAGCTAATTTTTTTTTTTTTATTCGGCGAAGCAGCCGAATTGAATTTTCCAATACTTCGTTCATCTCTAATCATCATCATTGCTTTAATGGGGGGGTTTTCCAGGCTCCTGACACTGAAGACCTATCCTCAGGATAGGTCATTAATATCTGATTATTGAGGGTCTGACTCCCCACACCCCCAACAATCGGCTTCTCCCTGCAGCCTCTGTGTTCCACAACACAGCTCCGTTCCAAGTGTAGTGGCCATGCCAGGTTACCATTCACTTTAACGGGAGGTGAGCTGCAGTAACCCAGCACGGCCATTACACTTTGGATGGCGCTATGCTTCCGGCTACCCTCAAAGGGCTAATTCTGGAGCGTGGAGGTTGCAGGGAACAGCATTCGGCTTCGGTGTGACTGACTGGATGCAAGTAGTTCTGTGGGAAAACCCTTTAAAGTGTCCACATTATAATTTTTTTTCCTTATTTCTCCCTGGGAAATTATTTTTGGTATAAATAAAATATGTTTTCCCTCTTGAATAAGCCAAAAGGTTCTTGACCCCTTTAGTCTCAGGATAGGTGGGAACCCCCATGATCAGACCCCACCAATCACTGTGATATGCTGTAACAATTTTAGGCTACTTTCACACTCGCGTTTTGGGCAGATCCGTCATGGGCCTGCAAAAACGGATCAGTTAATTACAATAATACAACCGCATGCATCTGTCATGAA
Source organism: Bufo bufo (assembly GCF_905171765.1). Lineage (NCBI taxonomy): Eukaryota > Metazoa > Chordata > Amphibia > Anura > Bufonidae > Bufo > Bufo bufo. The sequence continues at coordinate 624,311,782 of NC_053391.1, forward strand.
CGGATCAGTTTGTATTATCTATAACATTGCCAAGACGGATCCATCATGAACTCCACTGAAAGTCAATGGGAGACAGATGTTTTCTATTGTGCCAGATTGTGTCAGAGAAAACGATCCGTCCCTATTGACTTACATTGTGTGTAAGGACGGATCCGTTTGGCTCAGTTTCGTCAAGCGGAATGAAGACTGATCGGAGGCAAACTGATGCATTCTGAGCAGATTAGGGCAAAACTGATCCGTTTTGGACCGCTTGTGAGAGCCCTGAACGGATCTCACAAACGGAAAGCCAAAACGCGAGTGTGAAAGTAGCCTTAGATGCAAAGGATTACTAAAGGTGATCTATAGGACTTTAATACTGATGATGTGTCCTTGGGTGGGGTTCCGACTCCCAGCACCCCCATCGATCAGTCGTTTAACCAGGCATTGGATCAGCACAGCTCCACAGACTAGTGGCCGTGAAAGGTACTGCAGGGCTGCTCCCAAATGGCCAGCCTGATGCCTAGATAATACAGTACCATTCACATCCGCTACCCAGTGTGCAAAGCAATGCCGTTTCGGTGCCTGGACACGGGATGTTTAAACCCATCAGCAGAAATGGTTTACCGTATAGAGGGTGAGAGGATGCCAAAGATAATACAAATGGAAAGTCCATAAAACACACTATAGTAGGGTAAATACAGCGACTACATCAGTCAGCAGGGTGCAGCGGGGACAGGCGATTAAGTAAAGGGTGCTTAGATTTGTCATTAACATTGGGGTTATTCAAGTCAACAAGCAGGAGAAATGAGGGAAAGAATAGACACTGGCAAAGCGTATATCAGAATGAGCGAGCCTACAAGCAATCTATTGAGAAATGCATGTTAACATGGCCATTATCAGGCACGTCCTGCTGCACAGGAGGTGGATCCTGATCAAAGTAACCGGCAGCTTAGGTATAAAGTGCAATCGAGAGATTTCCTAAAGCGCTTCTGACATCTGTCCTCTTATTTGGAAAAACACGCTAAGTGAAACCGTATACCAAAAGCCTTCTCAGGAGAGAAAATCCAATCAAAGGATCGTAGAGTGTTCACTGGTGTCAGCCGGGGACAAAATAACTTGTAAGCTAATCATCTGGGAAAATTCATGTAAATCCAGCACCATTTATGGAGGATGAATTCATCAGAATGTGATTCCTTCACTGGGGCCGAAAGATTAGAAAAAGAATGTCATGGTCTCAAATGTGAGAAGTTGACCGAGTTATGGGCGTGCGATATGTATGGGATGTTGGCAGGTGTGAAGTTGGCACTTCTTCTTAAATCTTATTTGCAAAAACACTGTGAGGGGTGACTGGTGTCTGGCCTGGTATTCAAGGTTTGTGACCTTCACAAACTACTACGTCACTAGTCACTATAACTTTGTATTATTTGGGCACTGTATGGCGGCGTTCACCGCATCCTGTGTGCCTTAGGGCATGTAGGTTTTAGGGTCAGGTTCCGGATGGAATAGCCGTTATCAGGATACATGGTCTGTGGATAGGTCACAGGGACAGAGTGGCCCCCGTTTCCAAGCTTCTCTTCTCTACACTTACTTTCGGACACGTGCAGCCGCTATTTTAGGAGAACTGATTCACACGAGGAAATTTGGATTAGTTTAGATCGAATTCGGATGCTTGCCTTCGCTCAACACTAATACCTATACCAAATCAGTGGGGTGCAACAGGAATGACACAAGGCGCCAAAAAATGTATGTCCAGTCCTGACGTTTGCCATGAATTGCTATCATGCTAATCGTCAACTGTCCAATTTTTCTTCCAGTATTTTTAGATAAAAATTGTTCAATAACTGGCAAAACAGCATCTGAATTATCAGAACACTGGAGGAAATACTGATAAATTTACTAATGAAAATGTGCCAGAATTCAGCCACACATGCATTATGTCCCACTATTAAAGGGAAGCAGTCAAGTTGAACATGGTGTCTGGGTTGAAGGCCGTATGTTATAGAGCAGGAAGAGCTGAGCAGATTGATGTATAGTTTTATGGGAAAAGATTCAGTATAATTTGTATTTCATTCACTTAATTTCCTGCTCATTCTGGGCTTTGAAGTCCAGGAGGCGGTCCTATCAGTGATTGACAGCCGTCCCTCTATGGCTGTGTATACAGAAAGAGCTGTCAATCACTGAATCCTGGACTTCAAAGCCCAGAACGAGCAGGAATTTAAGTGAATGAAATACAAATTACACTAAGGCTACGTGCACACGACCGTATGTGTTTTGCGGTCTGTATGCCATCAGTTTTTGTAACAATGCCTAAAACGGACAAGAAAAGGACATGTCATATTTTTATTGTGGGGTTACGGAACGGACATACGGATAGCACACGGTGTGCTGTCTGTATTTTTTGCGGACCCATTGAAATGAATGGGTCTGCATGATCTCCGCAAAAATAAAAAACACAGAACTGACACAGAAACAAAATACGTTTGTCCATAAAACTATAAATCAATCTGCTCAGCTCCTTCTGCTGCATAGGCTGCCTTCAGCTTAGACACCATGTACAATGTGACAGGTTCCCTTTAAGGCCTCCCGTTCCTCCCGCAGCGAGTGCGCAACACAGCTCCCGGGATGACCTGCCAGCGCTGCCGGGGGTCACATAGCATTATATTGATTTATGATGCTATGTAACCCTTACAGTTCTGGAATGTATTGGATACATAATGCTGCCAGTGTTATCCAATACATTCCAGAACTGTAAGGGTCATATAGCATCATAAATCAACATAATGCTATGTGAATTCCGTCAGCGCTGGAAAGTCAGGCCGGGTGCTGCGATGCGGACTCGCTGCGGGAGGAACGCTCGTCTGCAAGGGGCCTAAGGGTTTCAAACACTTTGTTTGCTGCGCTCAACAAGGGGTCTTGGTTTAGCAGAAAGTGGTTGTGGCTTAAGATGCAACAAGGTGAGTCAAAATTGTCGCAGAACTTTTGTGCACAATTCTGGCGCACCAGTCACTGAAATAAAACTGGCGAATCATCAGACTGTCAGTCATCACAAGCCATCCTATCTAAAGTAAATGTCAGGAACCCACTTTGCATTGCAATGGGATCACCTATGGATCATCATTGGGCCTCATCATCTAAATTCTGAATTAACCTATCAGTACCAGATGTTGTCGTTGATTGGATTACAACCCAGGACCCCAGAGCTAAACACAATATATTACAGTACCTCGCGTCTTTATCGTTTCAATTTTTTTTTTGCTAAATGGTGTTGACAATAAAAATAAAATAAACTGAGCAAAAACTATATACATTTAGTACAAAGGTCAAGAGCAATAATATAACAGAAGAAATAAAAACAGAGCACTCACCTTTAGCGCCGCTGATGACGAGACCCAGTTCTGCACATACGGACACACAGACAACTTCATGGTCGTGGCCCGTTAGGACTGCTCTTGGGGCTGGGTAGTCACCTGAAATGTTTAAAGAACATGGAAGATTACAAATTATTATAAGTAAAAGTTTTCCTCTCAGGTTTATACTGACACAATCAGCTATGGCTGCATACATAGTAACATTCAATTCCAAAAAACGCACAAAAACCACGGTTCTTTTTATCTTTGCTTCTTTATGAAAAACAACTTCTACATCCACAAATGCTTTTTACAAGCACATATCAATGCAGACAATGTCTGTACATTATGTAAAGTCCAGTATGTGTCATTTCGGTTACAGCGAGGATTCAGCGCTTAATGCGCAACAAACATGTAGCTACAAACTATGTCATGGACTTTTTATTGAATGCTGCATACATAGCAATACAAGTACCAGTTTTTTTTTAGCCATGGAGTTTCATGGGGGGGGGAAAGTTGGAAATATTGGCTGCAGAATCCACAGGAGAAATCTGAGGCTGACCCTTGTATTTCAGTTGTGCATGCCATGGATCAGCACTAATCCACATGTGGCCACCTGCCGCAGCACGTGGATTCATTTTCTTTTCATCTCTCCAGGATGCAGATTCTCATTGAGAAACAATAAGAAGCGAGCATTCCACTGAAACATACACCAAGTGTTTGTCCATGAACAGATACTCTGTGGATTTACCACTGTGGATTTTCTAGCAGCAAATCCACGCTTTCATAGTAGTAACAAAGGGAATGAGATTGACATCAATCTCATCCACACACTATATAAAAAAATCTGTAAATCAAATTGATAAGCAGCATGTCAATTTATGGTGCAGATTTCCACCATGGATTTCACCCTTTACAATCTGCAATAAAAATTCCACTGCGGAATTGCAGAAAAATCCACAGTGGATATTCTGCTGTGCAAAATCCACCCCATGGCATGTTTCGTTGCTGGAAATCTTCATGTGGATCTGCACTGCAAAAGGTGAAAGCACCTAGGGAAATCCTCAGTACACACTCACCTAAAGAATTATTAGGAACACCATACTAAGGTGTTGGACCCCCTTTTGCCTTCAGAACTGCCTTAATTCTACGTGGCATTGATTCAACAAGGTGCCGATAGCATTCTTTGATAGGATAGCATCTTGCAGTTGATGGAGATTTGAGGGATGCACATCCAGGGCACGAAGCTCCCGTTCCACCACATCCCAAAGATGCTCTATTGGGTTGAGATCTGGTGACTGTGGGGGCCATTTTAGTACAGTGAACTAATTGTCATGTTCAAGAAACCAATTTGAAATGATTCGAGCTTTGTGACATGGTGCATTATCCTGCTGGAAGTAGCCATCAGAGGATGGATACATGTTCTCATTCTGTTTACGCCAAATTCGGACTCTACCATTTGAATGTCTCAACAGAAATCGAGACTCATCAGACCAGGCAACATTTTTCCAGTCTTCCACAGTCCAATTTTGGTGAGCTCGTGCAAATTGTAGCCTCTTTTTCCTATTTGTAGTGGAGATGAGTGGTACCCGGTGGGGTCTTCTGCTGTTGTAGCCCATCCGCCTCAGGGTTGTGCGTGTTGTGGCTTCACAAATGCTTTGCTGCATACCTCGGTTGTAACGAGTGGTTCTTTCAGTCAACGTTGCTCTTCTATCAGCTTGAATCAGTCGGCCCATTCTCCTCTGACCTCTAGCATCCACAAGGCATTTTTGCCCACAGGACTGCCGCATACTGGATGTTTTTCCCTTTTCACACCATTCTTTGTAAACCCTAAAATGGTTGTGCGTGAAAATCCCAGTAACTGAGCAGATTGTGAAATACTCAGACCGGCCCGTCTGGCACCAACAACCATGCCACGCTCAAAATTGCTTAAATCACCTTTCTTTCCCATTCTGACATTCAGTTTGGAGTTCAGGAGATTGTCTTGACCAGGATCACCCCCCTAAATGCATTAAAGCAACTGCCATGTGATTGGTTGACTAGAGAATTGCATTAATGAGAAATAGAACAGGTGTTCCTAATAATTCTTTAGGTGAGTGTAAATGGATATGTTGTGGATTTAAAACCTGCACCGCATGTCAAGGTATGTGCAGATTCTGTTGCTACCGCATTCACTGCGAGCAATCCCACTACAAAATATCTGAAGTGTATATGCCAAGTATAGCCGTACCTTAAATGGCATCTGTCAGCAGATTTGTCCCTATGACACTGGCTGAGCTGTTACATGTGCACTTGGCAGCTGAAGACATCTGTGTTGGTCCCATGTTCATATGTGTCCGCATTGCTGAGAAGAATTATGTTTTAATATATGCAAATGATCCTCTAGGAGCAACGGGGGCGTTACCATTACACCTAGAGGCTCTGATATCTCTGCAACTGCCACTCCCTATGCACTTTGATTGACAGGACCAGGCAGTGTAAGGCCTCTTTCACATGACCTTATGGCTTTTTCAGTGTTTTGCGGTCCGTTTTTCATGGATCCATTGTTCCGTTTCTTGTTTCCGTTTTTCCGTATGGCATATACAGTATAGAGTAATTACATAGAAAAAATTGGGCTGGGCATAACATTTTCAAAAGATGGTTCTGTAAAAACAGAATGGATACGGAAGACATACGGATGCATTTCCGTATGTGTTCAGTTTTTTTTGCGGACCCATTGACTTGAATGGAGCCACGAAACGTGATTTGAGGGCAATAATAGGACATGTTCTATCTTTCAACGGAACAGAAAAACGGAAACGGAATGCATACGGAGTACATTCCGTGTTTTTCTTTGCAGAACCATTGAAAAGAATGGTTCCGTATACGGAACGCAAAAAACGGCCCGTAAACTTTAAAAAAAACAAAAAAAAAACGGCTGTGTGAAAGACAACGCCCCCATTGCTCCTAGAGGCTCACTTGCATATATTAAAACATAATTTTTCTCAGCAATGCGGACACATATGGACATGGGTGTCATAAGTACAAATCTGCTGACAGATGCCGTTAAAAAGGTTCCATAATCTTGTGATAGGACATAAAACTGGTGACAAATGAAGGAAAGTCACATCATGTAGGCTCCAAGCAAAATGTATTCCTGTATGTAATATCCTGGATATGAACACTGCTATATACTACAATGATAAAAGCACATAGCCACGAAACGTCCACTGACCCATAAACATGTCTGTGGCACTGTAAACCTTTATGCAGTAATAGTAGGGAGGAACGTGACGGGAATATTTTCAATGACAGCGCGACTGTTTAGAAGCATTACTAGTAATGTCAATCCCAGAGAACAGCACCAGCGCAACCACAGCGTCATAAGATATCATGTAAACGGGTAAATGTCTAGTTATCTTTGTAATATCAGGACAGTGGCACAAGAAAAACCTTGTATCCTCAGATCATGCAGGAAAAAGGGAGGACAAACTCCATCCTTCCTAGGGACAGATGCCAAGCACCGCAGCAATCACTCAAAATTCAGCAACGCATACTGTCACATCCTAAATGATAGATGTAGCAAAGGGCTAAAGGCTAAGGAACAAAAAGGGCTTTAGGCGATGAGATGCTATTGGGAATTGAAAATTGTATTGCTCCAGGCTGAACCAATTCAGCAGAAGGGTGGTCAGCTAGCTACGTATATAGCGGGTCAGATGGGGACGGGATAATGCAGGACACCATTACATGTGAAGAAATTGCTTATGTTCTACGTGCAGAAAGTCATGGAAGGAAACACAAAGTCAAAAACAAAACAACGAAACATAGCTAAGGTGTAAAAGAAGAGAAGATACGCTGCTTATTTTCCCAGTCTAAGGCCTCATGCATGCAACCGTATCCAGTTTGCCGCTTGCAAGTTGAAGATCCGCAAAGTACGAATGAGGTCCGTGTGCTGTCCATGTTTTTTTTGTGGAACCGTTGTTTACCATGATCCCTTGGTTGGCATTTTGTGGACATATTCTATCTTCTTGCAGAATGGACATGCTCATGCAGAAAGCACACAGATGATCCGTGTGTTTTCCGCATCTGTACTGTATGTCCATTCCACAAATAGAATATGTCCTACTGCATACAGTACTTGTCCCCAAAATGCGGACCGCAGACCTATTTAAGTCAAAGGGTCTGCATTATTGTGGTGTCGAGGTACTTGGAGCTTGGAGGTGATTGGAGCAGGTAGAATTTGGATTCTGTGCAAAAAGCCTCTGACAGATGCATCGAATCTTCCTCCCACTGTTTTCAATGCTATTCATGACCACTACCGCACGAGGTCGCGGCCATAACCAGTGAAAACAATGGGAGGCACATTCCGTATGGCCACCCGGTGACTTTTTGGTGTTGAATCTGTGCAAAATTCTGGCTGCAAAAACCAGTAGGAACGGCCCCTAACATGTCTATTAAAATGTGTCGACTCTATCACACGCCGTGCACCGCTATGATGCATTTGGCGCATCTGTCATCTGCATGTCTGGTCTAGGTTTATGCTCAAGTTTATAGCGAGGAATATTTTAAAATTTTTTTTTTTATTGAAAGTAGTAAGTGGTTGTTGGCTGAAGCTGCTACATCAAGAACAGGCTGATCATGGGCTGCTGAAATCGAATCCTGATGAAGCCTCCATGCATCTCCATGTTGTGCTCGTTTGCAGTAACTGAGCATGTAGGTACGGTGTTAATATAAGTTAAAATGTCGCGACGCATAATAAATTCCGCCATAGTAATTTATAGCCATATTTCAGCTGCTCTGCAAATATCATTTTCCACTTAGACTCAATGTAATAAATAAAGAAAACCCTGAAATTCCAGCCAAGTCTGTGCACAATTTGTATAGCAAGAACAGAGTTTCTTATGTAACCTATTCAATTGTAGCAAAAACCAAGAATCTGCATCAGATTCATAGTGCTATGGATGCTATAAGCAAGGCCATAGTGTAGGACCAGGTCTATACAGTAGATCCTATAACAGTCCACTATAATATAACTCTGCTTCGTGAGGAAAAGCTAGATTTGAAAAAATAAAAAATCATATCCAAAATGGCAGACAGCAGACAATAATCCTATTTCACTGAACGGCTTAGGATTTATATTGAACATGTGTGCTGGAAGATACAGGATCCTCATCTACCGGGGTGAAAAAGTCCCTTTAGAAATAGCTGTAATTCACATGGAGAAGCTGAAGCCCACACCTTCGGTGAGCACCCTGTTGGAAGCAAAGTAATGAGAAATGTCAGGTGAAGTCCCAAGATCAATGAAGTTTCAGACACTGGGGACGTAACATGAATAGCATTGATCCTTTTAAAGAACACCAGTCAGAAGCTGAACATAATATATTGCACAGAAAGGCTCGAGAGGATAAGCAGGCGAGTCCGACATACCTGGCTGACAAAAAAATTCAATCAGCACATGCCGCCTGAGCTCCTCTGCCGGCATTCGAGAGGGAGACTGCTTCCAATTAAACTGTGCAAATTAATTTTTATCACTTTCAAATTAGTTTCTGGATTTGTGAAAGCTTGTTTTTCAGTGAAGGCTTTTGTTCCCGCTCTCCCTTCTGCTCTGTCATGGCATCATCTGCTGGTGATGAGTCGCTGGGTTATTAGCTTTGTGTAATATCCGTATGCTCTTTCACAATTTAAGAATAAGGTTCTTTCCTCTTTTATATTGGACATCAAATACATTTTTTCTACTGAGAAAATGTCTACAACAGTGGACATCTGTCGGGTCTTCAGCACCTCTGGGTAGAGGGTTCACATAAACCAGAAATGGAACTCTGTACACATTAAAATGGAATGCTAATTAGAAACTGATCTCAAGGTTGGATGATCCCAGACCAACTTCACGTAAATCTAGGTTGGAGTAGGGTTATGTTCATACAATAAGTTATGAGGATAAGGGTCATCACCTGAAGAAGGTCCAAAATTGGACCAAAATGTCATATTAATCCAACCTGTTTAAGGAGTAATATATTCTTCCTTGTATTTACTGTAATTTTGCTGTATGCCAAGTTCCATTTTTGATTTTGGCACCTCTATAGATTCCCACTTTACAATAATTGGAACTGGAGTCTTGTTTAGGAGATTTGTTAAAACCCCATTCAAATATGGAGAGCATTGGAAAAAAAAAACTGTTCTGGAGAGAGTTCCTAGAAAGATCAGATCAGGGCTCATAAATGTTCCTGTTCTCCTCACAGTATTTTACTTGCTATAAAAGCTGTTTGTACTTCAGAGCTGCTCTTCTTCCTGTGGACATATGTACCAAATGCACAGATTTTCTAGTGGCAGAGTTTGGGCGAGCCAATCCCTCAGCTGCATGCATACAATAACATTACTCCTCTTCACCGTTCATTTCTGTTATAACTGTGTATATATTAATGTTCAAATGCTTTCTGTACTGACTAGTATTAGTAGACAAGATAAATGTCCTCCTACCCTGAAGTAGAAACCATCCATATGACAGCCATAAGACCTACTTTAAAATAATTTCAAAGAATACACTGCCTAAAGTCACATTTAGTGCAGTCTGCAGGCAGCAAGTTATAGAACAGGAGGAGCTGAGCAGATGGATTTATGGTATTGTGGGAAGACGACTCAGTAGAACTAGTATTATTTACTGTATTCATTAATTGAAACCACTGCTGATTTTGGACGTAAGGCTACTTTCACACTTGCGTTAATATTATCCGGTATTGAGATCCGTCATAGGGGTTCAATACCAGAAAAAAAAACTTTTGTCACCATTTATTGTCAATGGGGACAAAACCAAACTGAACAGAACGGAATGCTCCAAAATGTCTGTTCTGTTATCATACTGGAGAGCAAACCGCAGCATGCTGTAGTTTGCTTTCCATCCTGGGATACGGAGCAAGACGGAGCCGTCACAATGCAAGTCAATGGGGACGGATCAGTTTTCTCTTGACACAATAGAAAACTGATCCGTCCTCTATTGACTTTCAATGGAGTTCATAACGGATCTGTCTTGGCTATGTTAAATACAACCAGATCCGTACATAACGGATGCAGATGGTTGTATTATCAGTAACAGAAGTGTTTTTGCTGAACCCTGCCGGATCCAGCAAAAATTTCAAAAAGAGTATCTAGCCTGTATACAAGATGAGATATTGTTGGGGATGGAGGCATTAAGTTTTTTTTTGTTGGTATCCTGCGGCACATTTGCCCACAGACCTTACAGTTGGGCCTATAGATTGTTTACTCGTAGGTTGCCAAAGCTGGGGTCCCAGCTGGTCCCATAAATGTTTGATTGGTGATAAATCTAGTAAATGGGCCGGTCATGGCAGAGATATTCCTGGAAAACCCTTCATGTGTTTTGGCGGGCATTATCCTGCTATAAAAACTCTCGCTGGAAGCCCTTCCATGAAAGGCAACACATGTGGCTGCAGGATGTCCTGCACATACCCAGGGTCGGTGCAAGGGTTTTTGCCGCCCTAAGCAAAGATCCATTTTGCCGCCCCCTCATGTCACTCACTCAATGACAGACACGCACTCAGACACTCACTGAATGACGTACACAGAAACTCACTGACAGACATACTTACTGACAGACACTCACTCACTGGCAGACAAACACACACACTCACTGACAAACAAACAGACACTTACTGACCGACAGACATCCACACTCACTGACATCCACACACAGACACTCAATGACAGAAAGACAGACATACATACACTCACTCACTGACATAAATACACAGGCAGACACTCACTCAGTCAAACACTTAAACACTCACCTCCCTGGGGTCAAGTGTGGTGCAGCTCCTCAGTCCTCCAGTGCGCCGTTTAGTATGCCGGGGCCGGAATGACGTCATAATCCGGCATCACAGAGGGCGCGCGAGGGAGGAGTGGGGAGCTGCTAGAACAGCCTCCCTTGCCGCCGTAATTTACTGGCAGAGCAGGCACCTGCCATCAGGGTAAGCAGATGCCTGCTCTGCCATATTTAAGAAGGACCTAGTTCGCCTAATGGTTGCACCGGCCCTGCACATACCACTGAGCTGTTGGTGTCGATCATATCACTACTAGGGACTACTAGAGACCCACTGTCATATCCGATGGCTACACAGATCACCACACCTGCAGTTGAGGCAGTGTGTCGCTCCACATCAAAGCCAGGATTGAAGCGCTCACCACAAGGCATCCATACTCCAACTTGACTGTTGTAGGGTCTAAAACAATTAATGGGTGCTGTGACACCAAATTTCCTTCTGTTGAGCACCTGGAAATACACTGCTCAAAAAAATAAAGGGAACACAAAAATAACACATCCTAGATCTGAATTAATTAAATATTCTTCTGAAATACTTTGTTCTTTACATAGTTGAATGTGCTGACAACAAAATCACACAAAAATTAAAAATGGAAATCACATTTTTCAACCCATGGAGGTCTGGATTTGGAGTCACACTCAAAATTAAAGTGGAAAAACACACTACAGGCTGATCCAACTTTGATGTAATGTCCTTAAAACAAGTCAAAATGAGGCTCAGTAGTGTGTGTGGCCTCCACGTGCCTGTATGACCTCCCTACAACGCCTGTGCATGCTCCTGATGAGGTGGCGGACGGTCTCCTGAGGGATCTCCTCCCAGACCTGGACTGAAGCATCTGCCAACTCCTGGACAGTCTGTGGTGCAACGTGACGGTGGATAGAGCGAGACATGATGTCCCAGATGTGCTCAATTGGATTCAGGTCTGGGGAACGGGCGGGCCAGTCCATAGCATCAATGCCTTCGTCTTGCAGGAACTGCTGACACACTCCAGCCACATGAGGTCTAGCATTGTCTTGCATTAGGAGGAACCCAGGGCCAACCGCACCATCATATGGTCTCACAAGGGGTCTGAGGATCTCATCTCGGTACCTAATGGCAGGCAGGCTACCTCTGGCGAGCACATGGAGGGCTGTGCGGCCCTCCAAAGAAATGCCACCCCACACCATTACTGACCCAATGCCAAACCGGTCATGCTGGAGGATGTTGCAGGCAGCAGAACATTCTCCACGGCGTCTCAAGACTCTGTCACGTCTTTCACATGTGCTCAGTGTGAACCTGCTTTCATCTGTGAAGGGCACAGGGCGCCAGTGGCGAATTTGCCAATCTTGGTGTTCTCTGGCAAATGCCAAACGTCCTGCACGGTGTTGGGCTGTAAGCACAACCCCCACCTGTGGACGTCGGGCCCTCATATCACGCTCATGGAGTCTGTTTCTGACCATTTGAGCAGACACATGCCCATTTGTGGCCTGCTGGAGGTCATTTTGCAGGGCTCTGGCAGTGCTCCTCCTGTTCCTCCTTGCACAAAGGCGGAGGTAGCAGTCCTGCTGCCGGGTTGTTGCCCTCCTACAGCCTCCTCCACGTCTCCTGATGTACTGGCCTGTCTCCTGGTAGCACCTCCATGCTCTGGACACTACGCTGACAGACACAGCAAACCTTCTTGCCACAGCTCGCATTGATGTGCCATCCTGGATAAGCTGCACTACCTGAGCCACTTGTGTGGGTTGTAGACTCCGTCTCATGCTACCACTAGAGTGAAAGCACCGCCAGCATTCAAAAGTGACCAAAACATCAGCCAGGAAGCATAGGAACTGAGAAGTGGTCTGTGTTCACCACCTGCAGAACCACTCCTTTATTGGGGGTGTCTTGCTAATTGCCTATAATTTCCACCTGTTGTCTATCCCATTTGCACAACAGCATGTGAAATTGATCGTCACTCAGTATTGCTTCCTAAGTGGACAGTTTGATTTCACAGAAGTGTGATTGACTTGGAATTACATTGTGTTGTTTAAGTGTTCCCTTTATTTTTTTGAGCAGTGTAGTCTGGCCAGAGATAGGGGTGGTGCACAATGAAACTGTGGGAGCTGCTCATGCTTACTGGTGATCCTCTCTACAGGTGGTCTGTCTGGACCTTCTGGAGCCTGTTCGCCATATGTGTGTGCCCTCATGTAACCACTGCTCCTGACACCTAACAGCCAGGTCAGAACAGCTTAGATAGAGGGCAATTCGTCAGAACGACCATCCTGCTTATCTTAGTTCAATGATGTGCCCCCTCTCAAAGTCTGTTGACTGGGAAAAATGTCTTTGAGTGTGGCATAGAGGCATGTCTAGCAGTCAATGATCTCTCACCAAGAGTGACTTCTGCGAGCCATTTGTAGAGCAGTGGGGGAAGCATTTTATGCTCTCTTGTGGCAAGACCCAGTGTCTAAGCAGACCACACCTGTACTCATTCACATGCCCAGTTTTGCTGCAATCCAACATTTCTATGTAGGTGCATTATTTATTTATTTTTTGCCAATGAGTGTGTATATATCTATCTGCTCAGCTCCTCCTGCTCTGTAACAAGCTGCGGGTAAACTGGACGGCACTTTCAGTCTTTAATGTCTAACAAGTCCTGCACAATCCAGAGTATCATGATGTGGGTGGAGATGTTCTTCGACGTCACATTGTCTTAAGTTTTAGGTTTATACAGACTGCCACATACAGCAGGGGATTAGAAGTAGAGAGTATGAAGGTACATATTGTTATATACAGGCATATTCTTGTGAAAGGCAGATCCATTGACTACACTTATTATAGGCAATTTCTGTCTGTACAACTCAGAGATTAACAAGGAATTACAAGTGGTGAATGGTTATTTTATGTACTGGCTGAATCCTAGAAAGCTCTCCCCTGGAGATCCATACAAGATGACTTATGTTGATTTAAATGTCAATGTGTATTGATCTTAGCATTACTTATACAGACGACCTTAAGTTCAATATTCTGTTACAAAACAATTTATCTTCATAGACTGTTAACACAATCTCAATGTGTCACTCTCAACAAAAAGTAATTGTAGCAGGGCAATCCGACAATGGAAATGACCACAGAATCATTACAGCAAATTAAAAAGTAATGTGTGCTATGAATGTACGCTCTAATGAACATTATATACTGCACACAACAGAACAGTATGTGGCAAAGTGAAGGCACATTACAAAAATGTAGTGTGCACAATATACCATAAAATGCAGACTAATAATTCCACTATAAGAAAATACCACATAAAATAACAATACCCGACATCATCAGTTGCCATGGTGTTCAGAATACAACAGTCACAGAATGCACACAGATTTGCGTTCACATTTAGTGATCCTATGTGATGGAAAATACCCTATAGTAACGTACCCACTCAGTGTACCTATGCATACACAAACAAAGGATAAACTGAGACTAGACGGGTATAGTTAGTAGCAAAATATACATATACTTTATTAGACAATACATAAAAAGTAAATTTATATGTGATGTAACACATCAGATAAAAAGGTGGACTACACCTGAGGGGACATAACATAGTTTATACAATTAGAAAAAGAGGGCAGTGAGGCTAACAATCAGCTAAGATTCACAAATGTCCAAATGCAGATCTCCAAACTTGTACACATATATACACGCACATAGGACCTATTTCACATGTAAAAAATTGTCACAAGTATCCACAATTTTACTGGTATTACACGTATGTATCTCCGGAAAAAAGGCTGCCAGTGCATCAAAGACCCCGATTTGAGACATACACGTGTATAGCAACTGGACAATCACAAATTCCCATCCACTTGTAAAAAAGAACTAATGCCTCAATCTCAGCAAAAAAGTGCGTATGTGCATATTATCATCCATTATAAAAATAGAGATACAAAACATGCGTGAACATATATGTACATATCACCTTAAGGCCTCATGCACACCACCGTTGTTTTATTCTGTGTCCGTTGTGCCGTTTTTCGTGATTTTCTGCAGACCCATTGACTTTCAATGGGTCCGTTGAAAACTCGGCTAATGCACCGTTTGTCATCCGCGTCCGTGATCCGTGGTTCCAGTCCGTCAAAAAAATATAACCTATCCTATTATTTTCGCGGAAAACAGTTCGCGGACCCATTCAAGTCAATGGGACCGCTAAAAAACACGGAGGCACACAAAAATAAAGGAAGACACACGGAAACAAAAACGGATCACGGAACAACGGAACCCCATTTTGCGGAACGGAACACAATAACGGTCGTGTGCATGAGGCCTAAGGGCAAGTAGGAATACTGCCAGTGCCCTAAGAATAGAGCCATGTATGGATGCATATACAGAAACATACACACAGGAATCGATCACCTAAATAGCTGTGTATAAACAGATAGAATCAAAAAAATTATAATCACATCCCCCAGAAGAAGGCATTCCAGCCGAAACGCGTGTCGGGATACGTGGCTCTCCTGAGTTTGAACAGTTTTTCATTGTATGGGTATGTCATTTCATAGTGTGAGGCTACTCTTTGCTCTGTAAACCAATGTCTTTGTGATATAACTCAGTTACTCTTGTGTTTGTTGCAGGGATTAACCTCTGTGATTTTTGATTCTATCTGTTTATACACAGCTATTTAGGTGATCGATTCCTGTGTGTATGTTTCTGTATATGCATCCATACATGGCTCTATTCTTAGGGCACTGGCAGTATTCCTACTTGCCCTTAAGGTGATATGTACATAAATGTTCACGCATGTTTTGTATCTCTATTTTTATAATGGATGATAATATGCACATATGCACTTTTTTGCTGAGATTGAGGCATTAGTTCTTTTTTACAAGTGGATGGGAATTTGTGATTGTCCAGTTGCTATACACGTGTGTGTCTCAAATCGGGGTCTTTGATGCACTGGCAGCCTTTTTTCCGGAGATACATACGTGTATACCAGTAAAATTGTGGATACTTGTGACAATTTTTTACATGTGAAATAGGTCCTATGTGCGTGTATATATGTGTACAAGTTTGGAGATCTGCATTTGGACATTTGTGAATCTTAGCTGATTGTTAGCCTCACTGCCCTCTTTTTCTAATTGTATGCAACTATGTTATGTCCCCTCAGGTGTAGTCCACCTTTTTATCTGATGTGTTACATCACATATAAATTTACTTTTTATGTATTGTCTAATAAAGTATATGTATATTTTGCTACTAACTATACCCGTCTAGTCTCAGTTTAGCCTTTGTTCGTGTATGCCATGGTGTTTAGCAGGGTACCAATAAATGCCATAGGCTATTGCACAAGCTAACATCTTATTCATTGTCCATAATAAAAATCGGCCGAAGTACTTTCATAAAGATCATGCCTCTTAGGCCTCATGCACATGACTGTTGTTCTGGTCCGCATCAGAGCTGCAGTTTTTGTGGCTCGGGTGCGGACCCATTCACTTCAATGGGACCGCAAAAGATGCGGACAGCACTCAGTGTGCTGTCCGCATCCGTTCCGTGGCCCAGCAAAAAACAAACAAACATGTCCTATTCTTGTCTGTTTTGCGGACAAGAATAGGCATTTCTACAATGGGCCGCCCGTTCCGTTCCGCAAATTGCGGAAGGCACATGGGCAGCTTCCGTGTTTTGCGGATCCGCAATTTGCAGACCACAAAAAATGGAACGATCGTATGCATGAGGCCTTACTTCTGATGTAAAATGTTTCATTTACTGAAGATAATAGTAAATTCAGCACATTAAGGCTACATGCACACGACCGTATGTGTTTTGCGGTCTGCAAATTATGGCTCCGCAAAAATAAACAGGTGAGATCCGTATGCTATCCGTTTTTTTCCGCGGATCCATTGTAACAATGCCTAAAACGGACAAGAATAGGACATGTTCTATTTTTTTTGCGGAGCTACGGAACGGACATACTGATACATTTTTTGCATGGGTCCGCATTTTTTGCGGACCCATTGAAATGAATGGGTCCTCATCCTATCCGCAAAAAAAACTGAATGGACATGGAAACAAACAACATTCGTGTGCATGTAGCCTAAATCTGAGAATGAAAAGTGCACAATAATAGCATACGCTTTATGTGTGTATGAAGGTGTGTGTATTTTTGCACGTGTTTATATATGTGTTTGTGTGGGTGCAGGGGTGAGAGTCAGGGTGCAGCAATACTATTTTTGTTTGAATTGCAAGATACCCAACCGCACTTACTTTTGTAGCTGCCTCTGAATTCTAACAAAATTTGGGCCAAAACATAAAAACATCTTTGGTGTAATTTTATGCATCTCATTTTAGACATATTTACGGTATGTAGCAAGTAAACTAGAAAGAATAATCCACAGTGTCGCACCCGCTAATGGGTTGCAGCCTAGCAGGAAATGAGTTGAGTTTAGCAGGAAAGGACATGTGGCTTAAAGGGAACCTGTCACCGTCACGTTCAGTATTTAGCACAGGCGCGAGATTTACATGGCAGACAGGGCCAGCAGGAGAACCAACGCTGGCCTGGCACTGTCAATCAAGACAGAAGGGAGTGGAAATGAGGTGGGCGAACGGAGCCTCTAGGAGCAGGTGCAACGCCCCCCCTGCTCCTAGAGGCTCATTTGCATATAATAAAAGTTAAAATTACACGAAAACGGGGGGATACTAAAATAAAAGAAATGCAGAGTTAAATTCAGGTGACATTTTCACATCTATAATGTCAGTCTGTTTAATAGCGAAAATTCAGGTGACCGAAACCCTTTAATATGCACCATTGAACCATGCGCTGAGGGTAAAAATAGTAGGTCAAAAGTTACACAAAAATGTTCAGCCATGCACCAATTTTCTCCTTCAGTTCTAATCCACTGTGATAGACAGCATGTCTAAGTTTACACTGTCCACATGTGAGGCATGATTAGTGATCCGTCCTGTGTATACTTGTACACAGACTGAGTGAGTAGAACAACTTTTCAGAACCACCACAATGGGGCAGTACTTAATGGGGTTTTCTGAGATTTTTATACTGATGGCCTATTCCCTGGATAGATCATCAGTATCTGATTGGTGAGTGTCCAACACCCGGGACCCCCGCCAATCAGCTGTTTGAGAAGGCTCCTGTGAGTGCCGTGGCCTTCTCTCAGCTCTTCCTAGGCAAGTGATGTCACGTTCATTTGTTACGTGCCCCATAGAAGTAAATGGTGCTGAGCGCAATACAAAGCACTATACAATGTACAGTGCTGTGCTTGGTGAGCTGAGAGAAGGCTGCGGCAGTACTGATCGGCGGAGGCCCCAGGTGTCGGTCATGTCACTTACCAGTAGGAGGAGCTCCCGGCCGGACCTGTCACTTACCAGTAGGAGGAGCTCCCGGCCGGACGCAGAGATCGCAGCTCGCAGGTAAGTATAATGGTTCTACAAATTGCTAAGTAACCATGGCAACCGGGACTGCAGTAGCGTTGCCATGGTTACCGATCGGAGCCCCAGCAATTAAACTGGGACTCCGATCGGTACACTCCACTGCCACCAATGATAGGGGGGAGATTTTAATTAGGAGGGGGAGGGAGGGGAGAAGGCCCACTGGCCACCAACGAGTTAACTACAGGGGAGGGAGGGGGGGGGCCCACTGGCCACCAATGAGTTAATTACAGGGGAGGGGGGGCCCACTGGCCACCAATGAGTTAACTACAGGGGAGGGGGGGGCCCACTGGACACCAATGAGTTAACTACAGGGGAGGGGGGGGGCCCACTGGCCACCAATGAGTTAACTACAGGGGAGGGGGGGGGCAGCCGCACTGGCCACCAATGAGTTAACTACAGGGGAGGGGGGGGGGGCGGCCACCAATGTGTTAACTACAGGGGGGGGGACTGCCCCCTGCTGCCTGGCAGCACCTGCCAGGCAGCAGGGGGCAGTCATGTACACAGTTCTTTTAGTATATTCTAACCTGAAGCGTCCCCATCACCATGGGAACGCCTCTGTGTTAGAATATACTGTCGGATTTGAGTTTCACGATGTAACTCAAATCCGACAGTATATTCTAACATAGAGGCGTTCCCATGGTGATGGGGACGCTTCAAGTTAAAATATACCATCGGATTGGAGAAAACTCCGATCCGATGGTATATTAACTCCTGACTTTACATTGAAAGTCAATGGGGGACGGATCCGTTTGAAATTGCACCATATTGTGTCAACGTCAAACGGATCCGTCCCCATTGACTTGCATTGTAATTCAGGACGGATCCGTTTGGCTCCGCACGGCCAGGCGGACACCAAAACGACTTTTTTTTCATGTCCGTGGATCCTCCAAAAATCAAGGAAGACCCACGGACGAAAAAACGGTCACGGATCACGGAAAAACGGAACCCCGTTTTGCGGACCGCAAAAAAATACGGTCGTGTGCATGAGGAGTAAGCAACAATTGAGATATTTTGCCCTGATCACATTCAGCCTCATGACTGCTTAGTTTACCACTGGCTCACCAAGCTACAAGGGTGGAAAATATAGATTTTGGCGACTTTGTTAAAAAAAAAAGAAAAAAAGAAAAAAAAAAGTTGTACCCTCTGGACACTGTCTGGCTAATACAACCCCCTAACTGGACACGTCTCCTCCAGCAGTCCACATAACCGGTTACTAAATAAAGGACCTTGCTTAGAATACCTGGACTGAAATCTCCGACTGGCATTCCTATACATTACTACGCTGAATTCTACTTTGAAGAATCACTCAAGGACAATGATTTATGCCCCACCATTTATATGTGCATTTTAAGCAATCCGTGGTTTAGGATGTTTTGAACATACAACATACTTAAAACACCTGTCACTTGCTAATTGGATGCACACGAGCTAAAACAGATAATTAGTTGTCTTACATGTCATGAAAAGAAAGAGGAAAAGCCCAGAAAGACATCACAAGTCAAGCACCTAGCCCAGTTAATTATAATAACCTAACAGCTTTTCATGCCTCCTTCCCCTACATTCTATCTCCTATAGGCACCTCTAGATGACAGGATTGAAACCCAATTCTTTGCCAAGCGTATCATCAGCAGCTTTTTATTTTTTACACTCATCCTAATGATGTTAACTAATTGGATTTAACCTACATAGTGAGCCTGCTTTCATTAACTTTCATCTAACAAGCCCTAATTTGCTTGAAGAAACGCTGGTTAATAAAGAGGAGGTGCAGGCTACGTGTCATTTCATATACGATCGGCCATTCTACCAAGGAACAAGAAGAACCATTGTATTGGTAATGGTCAGCATGAGACGCAGCCATGGTGGTTATAATGAAACGCTCTGCAGAGTGTTGTGCCTCCAGCATAACCTTTTCAGGTCAGCACTCCATCTTCTGGCAATCTACAAAGGTCCCAGCGGTCTTCCCTATGTGCGCTTCTCCTTTCTATTGCATTCTACTAAGGAGGGATCCAACTGGTCCCTGGCTTGTCTGCTTTACCCCAAAAGGTAAGTTGTTTACAGAGAGTCCTCCTACAGTTGGCTGTAATCTGTGGAATGCAGCAACAAGTGTTACATTCTTAAGCAGCACCATCAAACGGGAAACTGAAAAATACATGGCACCCATTGAAATCAACGGGTAGAATGTGTAATCACAGATGTGTTCAGCCCTCCAGAGAAATGGTCTTTGGAGTTGCTCTCTGTTGTAACTAAGGCTACTTTCACACTTGCATTTTTTGCGGATCCGTCACGGATCTGCAAAAACGCTTCTATTACCATAATACAACCGCATGCATCCATCATGAACGGATCCGGTTGTATTATGTCTTCTATAGCCAAGAAGGATCCATCATGAACACCATTGAAAGTCAATGGGGGACGGATCCGTTTTCTATTGTGTCCGAGACAATGGATCCGTCCCCATTGACTTACATTGTGTGCCAGGACAGATCCGTCTTGCTCCGCACCACATTGCGGACAGAAAAACGCTGCTTGCAGCGTTTTTCCGTCCGCAATGGGGATGCAACCAAACGGAATGGAATGCATTTTGGTGCACTCCGTTTCGTTCAGTTCTGTCTCCATTTACAATGAATGAGGACAAAACTGAAGCGTTTTCTTCCACTATTGAGATCCTATGACGGATCTCAATAGCGGAATTGAAACCGCTAGTGTGAAAGTAGCCTGATAGATAAAGGTCCTTACCAGGAGACTTCCCTGCTCTAGAAAGGAGGACAACCACTTTAAGACATACCATTTATATGCTTCAAACTGACCATAGCCATAAGATAAAAATGTGTACCCAATGTATGACGGATCGGTGATATGTTTGCCATTCTGGTACCACAGCAAAAATTTCCAACCAAAATGGTCAGGTACAGCTGTTATGACACTCTGAAGACAGAATACATTTCAAAATCATACTCAGCTGCTATGTCCAGGTGGCCAGCAACTGCCCATTTGTACAATAAATGACTGTGTTAAAAAAAATTATAATAATCCAACATGGCAGCCAAAAATCAGTCTCTTAAAGGGAATCGGTCGGCAGTTTTGGCCCCCTAAAGTGCTAAAATCACTACACAGGTGACAGGGAAAGAATTTTCAGCCTCCCCATTTTGCTGATCATACGTCTAGCTTAAAGTATAACTGTCGTATTTTTTATTTTTTTTGGAGTATTGGATTGTGGTGATTAATATCACCTTGGTGGCCCTATTTCAACTTTTCACTGTGTATTCAATTACCCCTTAATTCCACATTTTTGTTCCCTGTACTGCCTACTTTTACCTGTGCTTAAAATAGGGTTGCTTGCTGTACCTGCACTCCCTGGACTTTGTGTGGCTGTCATGGCCCACAAATAGGTAGGAACTAGTGTTAGGGACCACTCATAGAGGCGACCTTGACGTGGTGAGTGGCTTATTACGCTTTGGCCAAAATGTACACCAATGCCTCATTCAGCATCCAGCATGGAGGCAGGGCAGAGTGCTGGTTGCAGAGTGCTATTGCATTTGTATTTTGCGTTTGTATATGTATTTCGCCATAGCGATGTGCACCTGCATACAGGGTTGTGCTGACTGAATCCCCCACATTTTTAAAATAGGGTTGCTAGGCATGGTCCGTCTATCTGTTGAAGGACGGAGCACGCAGAAGCACGCAGCGTACAAGGTCACATTACTGACAGCCAGGGACTGTAAGTAAATGATTAAAGCCAGGTCCTCCCCAGCAGCTGATAACAGTGCCTGGGCTGTGTGCACTTCTCCCTGTCCCTGCGCTTGGCAGACGCTCCCTCACTCAGCAGAGCTGGAGGATGCAGAGTTGGTGCAGCGCAGACCAGGGAAGGGAGATCTGCCATCTGCTCAGTGTATACATGAAAGCAACATGTGGTAAGAGGACCCCTTTGTGCTGCAGGAGATTAACCCTTTAGGGGGGAGGGCTCTGGTTACTGAGACTTTTGGGGGGCTATTGTTACTGGCTAGTGAGGGCAGGCGGGATTAGCCTCAGGGTGAGGTCAGTGGCGGCCATCTTAACTGAATAGTGAAATTGCAGTTTTATGAAGACTGGTTGCTAAGGGCTGAATCTTATTAAATATGGGGTAAGTCAGTCTAATAGTAACTGATTCTGGAATATCATGTTATTCGTAACTACATATATGAAAATTTAAATTAGACAGTTATCCTTTAACAGAGAAAATCAAGTTTTAATGAATTGCGCCATATGTTAATGACAACCAGGTAAGTGTCCTGGGCTCCTGGCTGTAAACATCCCCCAACCTTTCCACTCTTATGTGCAGTGCAGTCGGGGCGGAGAGGACACCACTAGAAAGGTGAACCAAGAACAGAGGGAGAGGGGGATATTTACAGCCAAGAACCCAAGACATTTCCCTGGTTGATAAACGTCCAGTGGACACTTGATTTCTCATTAGAAAAATGGAGTGTAAATTATTAACATTAGATTTTTTTCTGTAATGCAAGAAGGAAGATGTCGAAAATTCATTCGCTGTCAGCTATGTAGCGATGTTAGCGGTTTTCTGAGCGACAGATGCCTTTAGACAATTAAAAGGGTTATCCCATGATTAATGTAAAAATGAAAATCCAATATCATTAAGTACATGACAACCTCTTTTTAACGTAAAACCAGCCCTGTACCGCACATGGATCCAGAGATATCCACAGTCAGATTTATTTCAAGGCTTAGGAGGCGTGCACTCTCTCAGGGGACGTGTCCTTTCTGCTGCAGCTGGAGGCAGTTGAAGGATGGAACTAAGCGTGTGCTTCCATCTCAGTGAGCAGGACAGAGAAATTAGAAAAAGAGCAAACAGCAGGTGGCGCCATATAGATTTCAGTGAATGACTCACTGGCTATACTAAATTTGTATTTACAAAAGTATTCAGATCCAGGTGCTGGTTTAAAAAAAATGAAGAATATTTTTCATGAGACAAGCCTTTAGGTAAAAAAATTACTCATGCCTATGATCAGCTATGATTGGTGGTAGCCAGCCTTTACCAATTGGACCAACCTAAAGGGTGAGTGTCAGTCCATAGCAAACATAACAGAGTAGATCCTCATGGTCTTTACTGTAATTCTCCATACTGACCGAGGTTCTCGCACACTATTGGGGTGCAATCACAAAACCGCTCATGCGGTCCCACAGCAAAGGACCTCACGTGAAGCGTATAACCTGCTAATGGGCTTCATCACTATTTTGGGTTCTTACCTATATCTGCATGTAGAATTTCTCTTAAAATTGCCATTGAGCGTGCACCATGTAGCAGGGCAAGGAGACAGGGTCAGCAAGCAATCAATGTACCGTACATACCAGTACTAGGGCACTTACTATTATTTGGATTGTCTCCAATAATATGATGTCTCCCGCTCCAGTACCAGAGAAGCAGCGTTGCGTCACGTGAGCCTGACACGATGTAACAATCACCACCGATGTAGGATTCTGATCTGGCCAGACAGGTGACAACATCCCAGTGACCAAACACAATTTGTGTTAGTTTTCCTAGAAAAAAATAAATAAAAAAAATCTGAAATAGATATTTGTGCATAGAAATTCAGATTAACCCCGAGGCTGAAACATTGCCATGTAGCGGCCATCAGACTGAAGCTGCGGATGGCGTAGAGCTCAGCTACATTCAGAAACATTGGAGATGGCGCCGTACAGGAACAAAGCAGAACAAAGATACATAACTGCACTTGTAGAGACAAATGGTAAGGATGTCACTTCTACCTGTTTCCGATGAGTATACCCTGAAGCTTTTGTCCCAGAAGCCACAGATGAGGATGTAGCGATTATCTGCTGTGACCACGAAACAGTGCGCATTAATCTGAATGCTCTGATCCACGAGGTCAGTGATTTGGCGTTTGTTAACTCCGGAATTATTGGCTGTTGGAAAATGACATCATTATTTCTTCAATACTCATAGGAGATGTCACAGCTCCGGACATGTTTTAGTTAAAGGGGTTTTCTGGACCCAGATCGATCATCTCTGTGCGCTGCCGGACTGCAGCTCGGTTCCCATTCACTTGAATCCCTGCCGCGGCCACTACACACTGGATGGAGACTTCTGCATGGGGCTCTGCCCACTGTATAGTTTCCGGAGCCAGCAGCTTCCCATCTCTATGATTTATGGGGAGTGGGGATGCCAGGTATCTGCCAGAAAACCCCTTTAATACTTGTATTATCCATAATATAACATTTCTGGAGCATGTTTTTGTTTTTTAGACCTCCTTGTTGTGCCACCCCTCCCTTATTCCTTCCAGAAACATGAATATATTGATGACTACACACTGTGGCAATAAACCGAATACACGGACTCGCATGATTCTACATATACTACCAATCTTGCAGTTTTTTATACTGGTCACTGAACACCCGAATAGGCTGGCACTTCCTATTCTGCAGACATCTCTGTATAAGGGCTCATGCACACGGCTATTGCCGTTTTTGTGCCCCCGCAAAACAGAACGTCCGGCCCTCCATAGAACTGTACTATCCTTGCCCGTTATACGGACACGAATAGGACATGTTCTATTTTTTTTATCAGGTGCTGTGGAATGAACATACGGATGTGGACAGCACACGGCATCTTTTGCTCCTCCATTGCAGTGAATGGGTCTGCATCCAATCTGCAAAAACCGCGGACTGAATGCGGACAAAAACATTTGTGTGCGTGAGCCCTAACTAGGACTGTGTACACTGGGGTGGGGTCAGCAGTCATCTCATTACATCATAAGGCAGGATTACCATTACCAAAGTAACACCTTTATTATAGACAGATAACACAGGATTACACCACTGACAATTGGTGGTGGAGATTGCTCATCTTCTCCAATTCTCCCCCTCCCAGGTAGACCTAAGAAAGATTTTGATGGAGCTGTGCCTTTTACCAACATGGAGATGTTCAAGTGGAATCAGTGCTGTCTTATACATGTTTAAAAGTCGTATTGCTATTGTCAGTAACCCTTATGATACATACCAATCAGAGAGTCCATCTCAATAGGAAGATGGTGGGCTTGGTCCAGTGAGTAACCTGGTGCTCCTCTCAGACCTGCATGGAATCAGATTATGATTAGACCACTGCTTCATTTCTGCTAGCCAACAGAAGTTAGAAAGGACACCTATAAATCAGAGCCATCTGTCCTGCAGTGCAGCATACATAGTACGGGATAGGTAACTACTTCATTCGGATTCCCAGTCCATACTCTTCAGAAGAAATGTATTTCACGCTTTCAGTAAAGTGTATTGAGAAGAACTGACAAGCTGTTCCTTGTTTCTCTGTGGTTCTTCAAAAGTCTCTGAGGAATGCAACGTGCCAGATACCTACTGTGAAGGAAGAGCCTACATAACCAAGCACACGTTGAAGTAACAAGACACTTACCCAAAGGGAACTCAATTCCCCAAATGCTAATGGTAGCAAGGCAAGATAAGCCAGCAGACACCAACACTACCCAAGCTGCTTGTCATATTAGGCTACGTACAGAATGGACACAACTGTAAAATAACCTGGTAAGGAAGCCTGGAGTCTACTAATGTATATAATATGATGTATATCTTATTGCCTAAACTGAGATCTAATTGTGAACCGCAGGGCTACAGAGAATGTGAAATTTCTTGCTGCACCGCAGAAATATGATTATATAAAAACCTATTAACTGAGGAAAATGGGGGAAAATGCACAGAACTTGAAGGAGTTGTCTCACAAGGACACTCTCTTATTAAAGGGGTTATTCACCCCTGGGGGCTGGACGTGCAGAGGGAATCATATTTACCTGATCCCCCTTCGCCTGGATTCCTGCTCCTTTGCTGTTCCTGGACCGCTGCAGCTCTCAAGTCTTCCCACGTCAACATCTGGCTGGCTGCAGTAGTGACGGTTCTCTCATGGGTCACGTGACCCAGTGACACAACATATGGGAGATGTGTCACCACTGGAGCCAGTCTACTCAAGAGGCCCCCACGGGTGAACAACCCTTTTAAGGCATACGCATGGCAGGTTTCCCCAACAACAAAAATGCCAGGCCCTAAAGATCAGCTGATTGCTAGGCAGACTTGCACAATATTGTTAATAAAATTTCAAGCTACTTTGCATAAATCAATAGTACAAGCGACTACAAGAAACTTTATAATATGTTTTATCAGTGAGAAATACTTTATCTAGTTCTCTTGTTATCAGCTTTTTACCCCCCAACCGGACCCTTGCTAATTGCTTTTCATTTTGAAAAATGCCTTTTTTCGGCCTAGTTATGATCATCTCTGTAGGGGGATCATTTTACATATGTCAGTTCAAGTCTATGGAGAGGGGAGGGGGAAAGAGTGAGGAGTAGCTAAGGACACATGCACAGACAAAGACAGACTGGACAGCTACATAGGTCAGTACTTCTCTGTTAAGCCCTCCATTATTCTGCGGCTGCTGAGTGACTGTGAGACAGTTGAAGGATGGATTTTCCTCTACTTTCTGTGTGAGCAGTGGATGTCAGCTAATCTATACCTACCATGTCTAAGAGCACTGCAAACTAGATATTCAGCAAGCACAGAGGAAAACTGCTAAAGAATGCCAGATAAAAGTGATATAATGGCATTAGCACTATTCTTCATGCACACACATTGTACTATTGATTACTGCAAAAAAATTTGAATGCTCTGTGCCACTTTAAGTTCCCTTATACTTAGTACTTACAAATGGTGACTCCTACAATGATAACATGTGATGGAAGGAACACTACTGGCAGACATGTTC
This sequence comes from Bufo bufo, assembly GCF_905171765.1. NCBI lineage: Eukaryota > Metazoa > Chordata > Amphibia > Anura > Bufonidae > Bufo > Bufo bufo. The sequence continues at coordinate 624,339,081 of NC_053391.1, forward strand.
GGCAGCAATTATGTGCCGCTACTAGTGTGTACATGTTATTATTCTATGTTCCCTCTAAACACAAGCTCTGATGCCTGGGAGAAGTCTTCATGCATCCTAAATCTTATATGACACACTTGTAATGCAATTCAAATAATTGGCCTACAGCGGATAAGGTCACAACTTACCCACAGTGTTGTGCCACCTATTCACTGCAAAAAGCCTGCTGCAAGTGACAGTCACCACGGCAGGGATAGTTAGATGGGGCAGTGTATTTGCTGCAACATGTGTCACTGGGGAGTTGGATGGAAATTTCAACACCATAATGACGTCCTGCTGCATCTGGTCTTTGAACATGAGAGGACTCTGTGGAAGGAAACACTGTGGAGGGGGAAGGAGAAAGAATATGCCATTAAGACAAAAGTTAGAGCAAGAAAATAATAGGGCAGACAGCATAATTTCTAAGGATAAGAAACAATATCTACTGATCCTGAGTCACAGCTTGTATTCTAGTCCAGAGCTGTATTTACAATTCTGTTGACCTCAGAGCGGAAATCTTCCATCGTTCCTTGCTGGTTCAATGTCTGTAGAGAATTTGTTATGGTGATTGTCGTCTGATGTAGGAAAACTAATTCCGTTATCGGAGCTGAGTTAAGTGGTTTGGGGTGTCTCTGGCCAAGCTTGAATAACAATAAGAAATGTGAATACAGCTCAGGAGTATAACACAGCCTATAACTTGGGATCAATACAAGATAAGTAATGTCAGCTTTGTAGATTTACAGGGAGACATACACAAAATTTACAAGCCAAACTGACAAACTATTACATGAAATATGCTAGGAATCCATATTCGGCATTGGACTCATGCAGAGACCTATTGGATCACTGCCTCTTCTATAACCTTCTGTTCCCTGCTGCTTAGATGATCTGGAAAAGCCTCCTGCCCCCCCCCCCCCCCCCTTCCCATGAATCTGTATATAGAACAGGGCCACTTGGAGCTGGGGTCAAGTCTATAGCAGATTAACTGAGATTTAACTCGCTCCTGATCCCCACACAGCCACCTCTGCATCTCAACATCGCGTGGATCTAAACATGTAGCAGGCCGCGACAGGGACGAACCTCCCTAGCGTCATCCGCGATGCTAGGAAGGCTCGTCACCGTCTGCTATTAGTTGCTTCTCCCTGTCGCCAGATGTTTTGATCTGTGCAACTGGGAGATTCAGCGGTGGCCGTGCGGGGATCAGAAGTGACGCGGGTGCCAGGAAGTGTAATCTATATGAGGGACCTGGGCATTGGAGGGAATTTGTTAGACATTGGATAACCCCTTTAAGTAAGATAAAACTAGAACACAACCTTTAATCTTTATACATGAAGGCTATGGACTCCTTTGGGGACATTTTTTTGAATTATTGCATCTTACTCTTTTTGGTCAATGCCTGTGTTTCCCTAATTTGGAGACCGCATAGTTTGCTACACTACATTGTTTCCGTAGCTCCCATGCACTGCTGTTTCCTCTAACTCAAAAACAGCACAGTTTGCTGTGCAATTTCTGTCGGTACAACACATTGCTGAGGGAGCTTGGGACATCCTCTTTAAGACCAAAATTACTGTAGGTATGTCATCAAAAGGGTTAAAATGCACTTAAAGGGACTGTAGAAGACAATTAAAAATATCAGATAACCGTACAATTGCTTAAAATGCAACCGCTGCCTTCAGCAGCCTGAAGAAGAGGACAGTGGCTTAGCTGCAGGGGTCACGTGCCACATCCCAAACGTCACCGCTGCTGTTTGTAAACAGTGGCAGGAGTACCAAACCAGCACTGCAGAGAAAAGGGTGAATATATCAAGGGTTTTTATTATTTTAAGCAATTGTAGGAGATGTCCAAGACTTTCAATTATCCAGGACGACCCCTTTAAGTCACCTGAGTTGTGCGCAAACTATAATAATTTGAGACATAAATGCAGAATCTAGAATAAAGTAGTGACATGTTCAGTAGGGTTTTTTGCAATATTCATGAGTCTGTTAAGGGGTTAAGCCATGTGTCAGGCCCCCACAATTTAATATCTTTTTCCTCTCTCCTAATCCTAAAATTGAATATGAATAAGGACACGATGTGGAAAAAACTTTGGAGTGGCTTTGGAATATATGTTCATCCATGTACTCACTATCTCCTTGAATGTACCCTCATTTTTCAAAAATACCAGGCCCATTTCTAACTGGAGAAAAAAAAAAACAACACACAATTTCCCTACATGCCGTTATATCTCACCAGGTGCATGGCTGAGCTCCGAGGCGGATGTGGCTCAATAAGCAACTGAGATGGCGTCTGTCCAAAATTCTGTATCTGTGCCTCCATGGCCTGCAGGGAGAGAGGAGTGATTGTCATAATCAATATGCATCAAAGAGATAGGTCAACACACTATTTGACAATGCAAGCACATCCCAAGTCAGCCATGAAAGAAGTCCAGAAAAATTCACCGGTGCTTTTCTCCCGGGCTGCAGACTCATCCAAGTGTTAGTATTTTTGTAGACAAGCTTTGCTTTCTCTTGAGCATGCTTCACTTAACCAAATAACCATTTTATGATAGGATCTGGGTTATCTTTGAATGTTAACCTGTGGTGACATGCAGCTAAAGACCGGAGAGATGTCTCAGACTCTCCGAGAACACACGTGAACATTTTAATCATATGTGCCCACATCACCAACAGTGCACAGATACCTTAACAAAATCCCCAGTAAGGAGGAATGTTTGGGGGTCTCTTATAAAGTAGGCTTCAGGAATCTTGAGGAATGAGAAAAGTAACAGTTAAGAACACACGACAAGAAGAATACACATCGCAAAAATGGGACTTCACACTTGGCAATGACAACTAAAAAGGTGTGATTATAGCACACAGCTTGCCGCAGTATTTACCGTGAAGCTGTCAGGCGATTTCTGCTACCCTGTTAGAGGGAGAGAAGCTGACCTCTGTGATATATAGGTTCATAGGATTTGGATCAGGACGTCTGAGTGTACAGAAGGTTGTGTGTGGGCAAGGCAAGCAGGACTCTCACCGTCTCTCCTAGGAGTCTTGTTTTTAAGTTAATTTCCAATACACTATAATTCCTGTAGACATTCCTCACGGTCAACAAGATCTTTGCTGTCCTTCAATTGACTACTTTCAGTGGATATGGGCATGTGATGGACTCACCGGTGCATGGTTTATTACAGTACAGTTATCAGAGCTGCGGGGGTAGAGAATAAATGTTCCTATTGAATGACTGCAAGCAGAGGTCTTGAAACCTTTGCAGAATTTGTACAGTAAGTATTTTGGAAACTTTTTAGTCCTTATTAGAGATGAGCGAACTTCTGTTTTAAGTTCGGCGTCTAAAGTTCGGCTTCCGGTTAGCGGAGGATCCCGATATGGATTCCGAATTCCGTTGTGGTCCGTGGTAGCGGAATCAATAATGGCCATTATTGATTCCGCTACCACGGACCACAACGGAATTCGGAATCCATATCGGGATCCTCCGCTAACCAGAAGCCGAACTTTAGACGCCGAACTTAAAACAGAAGTTCGATCATCTCTAGTCCTTATATTAGACAAAGAATAACCCTTTTCCTTCTAAAACATAAAATCCCATATTCTGCAACGCTTTACTTTTCAGAGGGTACATGTACAAATCAAAACAGACGCCATAGAATTAAAGACTAATATACAATTGAAACATTAGACGTGAGGGTCCTGCTCGCAAGAGCTTACAATCTATGAGGAAAGGAGTGGCAAATGGTAAAATAGTTTTTTCTCTAAAGTGGTCCAGCCATCTAGCCTACTAGATAGAGCAGTGCAGGCGGAGCTGCGTGAGCTAGTGCACCGAGTGTGGGGATTACTGTCAGACGATGGCGTTCAGTTATGAAGAATGAAGCCGGGGGGATGCAGCTCGAGAAAAGACTCGAAGACGGGATTGAGAGATTCGGATTATGGAGGATGTTAGACTTAGATCATTGGCAGAATGGAGAGCATGAGTACGGTGGTAGACAAATGAGGGATATGTACGGGGGGGGGGGGGGGGGGGAGGGGAATGTGTAGAGCTTTGTGGCTGAGAAGTTTGAACTGTATTGTGTGGTGGATGGGCAACTAGTGAAGTGACTGGTACAGGCTAGAGGCATCAGTGCAACGATAAATGAGCCTGGCTGCTGCATTTAGGTCATACTGAAGGGGGAGTGATTAGTGAGATCAAGACCAATTAGTCATGAGTTAGACGAGAATGGATCAAAGCAACAACTATAGTTTTGCCCGTTTCAATTGTGAGAAAAGGGCAGATTCTGGAGATGTTCTTGAGAAGTAGATGACATGACCGTGTCAGTGATTGATATGGGTGGCAAAGGAAAGATCGGAGTCAAATACGACAGTGGGCATGGTACTGAAAACCAAAATCTGCTGATGGTCTGTCTGATAGGGACTGGATAGACAGAAAAGAGGAGAGAATCAAGGACTGAGGAACTCCAACTGCAAAGGAAGAGGAAGAAGTAGAGGCAGTGAATGATACACTGAAAGAGCGGACAAAGAGAAGAAAGAAGAAAACCAGGAGAGCACAATGTCCTTAAGGCCAATAGAGTGGAGCATGGCGAGGAGGAGTTTGTGGTCTACAGTGTCAAATGATGCAGAGAGATCCAGAAGAATCAGTAGAGAGTAGTGGTCATTCCTTGTCGCTGTCAGGAGGTCATTAGACACTTTGGTAAGGGCAGTTTCTGTAGAGTATGAAAGCTAGAATGTAAAGGGTCAAGGAGAGAACTGGCAGAGAGGTAACACTTATTAGGCGACAGTAGTCCAGATGTTTCAGGAGTTTAGAGAGAAAGGGGAGATTAGAGACAGGTCAGTAGGTAGCAGCACAAGATGGCCCAAGAGATGTTTTTTCTTTATATTTTTTTTGTAATAGGGTTATAACAGTTATTTGATAAGATGCTATGAATGAATTACTAGCAGTTTGAAATGAAGGTCCAAATGGGGGGTGTCCCTGCACAGTCTGACATAATGCAATCAGTACTGCCAGTATCAGACTGTGCAGGGACACAAGCCAATTGGTAACACCCATCTGGACCTACATTGCAAAGTGCTATTAAATCATTCTTAACTTCCAGCAGGAATAATAGAGGAACGCCACAACAAAATCATAAGAAGAGATGCTCCAGAGTTGTTATTACAAAGGGATGCAAGTAGTTACTAAAGCAGACATGTGAAAAAAGGAGACAAGTCCTTTTAAGTGTCAAGTTAAAGATATTCTAATGTATGTGTGTGTATATATATATATATATATATATATATATATACACAGTACAGACCAAAAGTTTGGACACACCTCATTCAAAGAGTTTTCTTTATTTTCATGACTATGAAAATTGTAGATTCACACTGAAGGCATCAAAACTATGAATTAACACATGTGGAATTATATACATAACAAACAAGTGTGAAACAACTGAAAATATGTCATATTCTAGGTTCTTCAAAGTAGCCACCTTTTGCTTTGATTACTGCTTTGCACACTCTTGGCATTCTCTTAATGAGCTTCAAGTACCTAGAATATGACATATTTTCAGTTGTTTCACACTTGTTTGTTATGTATATAATTCCACATGTGTTAATTCATAGTTTTGATGCCTTCAGTGTGAATCTACAATTTTCATAGTCATGAAAATAAAGAAAACTCATGGAATGAGAAGGTGTGTCCAAACTTTTGGTCTGTACTGTATATATATGCTAAAGCAATTATAATAAGTGCTTCATGCATTCCTGCAGGCTGAATGTCAGCTCATCAGATTTCATATAAGTAACATGTTATGAAACGATTCCCACCTAACTAGATCATTCCCTGTCCCCAGAGGAGGACTTTACCGGGAGCTCTCCAGTGCAAAAAAATGTCTGCTGCAGTCTATCACTGCCCCAACAATGACAAATTCTGGTTACTATGAGACCATAATCACACCCTTTACATTAAGGAGTCTCTTATTACTACTAATAATATCATACGTATGCCAAGGAATATTGCTGGTGTCCGATTACACTTCCTTTCACATCCCTAACCCCCTCCACCCCGTGACAGATTCACTTACCTACTGTGCATCATTTTTTATCAGTACAGTGCCTCTCAAGTATGTACATGTATTAAAAATAAAGCGATTATACAGATGTTCTGATTATACCAATGGTGTGAATAACAATTCCATTTTCTATTAAAGGGGTTGGCCAGTTCTCTGTATTGATAACCTATCCTTCGGATAGGTCATCAATATCAGATCGGTGAGGGTCTGACTCCTGGCACCACTGCCGATCAGATGTTTGAAGAGAACACAGAGCTCATACGAGCACTACCTTCTTTCACTGTTTACTTGCTCACTGTCGACATTGCAATGACAAGCAGGTGTAATTACAGCTCCTCCATCCCCATTCACTTCTATGAGAAGGAGCAGACGGAGTGGAACTGTTCTTTTCCATTGATATGAATAGGGACGGAGGAGCTGTAATCACACTGCACAGGCGCTGTGAAATTGACAGTGAGTAGGGAAACAGTGAAGAGAACACAGAACTCGCAGCAGCGCTGTGTTCTCTTCAAACAGCTGACAGGCAGGGGTACTGGGAGTCAGACCCCCGCTTATCTGATATTGATTACCCATCCTTAAGATAGGTTATCAATACAGGAAACAGGCCAATGCCTTTAAAGGAAACCTTTGACATGGAACATGGAGTCTGATCTGTGGGCAGCATGTTCTAGAGCTGGAGGAGCCAAGCAGATTAATATATGATTTATTCAATAAATCTGCTCTTTTTTTTTTTTTTAAGGAGTCCAGTGGGACGCTGTCAATCACTGAGTAGGACCACCCACTGGACTCCTAAAACCAGAGTTGGAATGAATTAAATTGAATAAATTACACGTTTACTGAATCTTTTCCCACAGAATTATATATAAATCTGTTCAGCTCATCCTGATTCCCCCCATGTTATAGTCCGAGTTATGAAAAGATAGACAGATCTCTGTACTGATCATTGATATATTTGTAGCTGGATCATTGACAAAGATTCCTATAACAATTTTGAGAACCTTGGAAAAAAAGATACAATTAGGAACCATAATCCGCCACTACTAGGCTATTTGGGAGGTTACTGTCACTATGAGGATCTGAAACACTTACACACATTCTTTAAATGCTATCAACACCTTCGGAGGCAATTTTTTAAATAATTGCATTCTACTCATTTTGGTCTAAAAAATAATTTTTTCATTTGGTCTTTATTAAAAATCTTCGGCATTTTCTGTCATAAATAGTTAAAGGGGTTATCCAAATGTGGATGAGCCTCCTTAGAATCGCGAGGAGATGCAGCGGTGGCACTGCGGGGATCAGGGTAAGTATACTCTATATGAGGGGCCCGAGCACTGGGGTCATGTTTTAGACATTGGATAACATCTTTAAGTTTTAGTCTGAGCATCTTACTTTCACTTTGAGCCGTCCTCTCGACAATGTAAACCCTTGTCTATGAACTGCTCATAAACACTTATAAAGACTCACTGTAGCTTAATTCCTATCTTACTATGAGAATATAGCTTAAAGGGGTTATCCGAGACAAAAAATGTCCCCCATATGCCCGGGCCCCTGACACTGAATATAATTACCTGGCTCCCCGCGCTGCTCCTGGTTCCCGCACCGCCGCCGCAGCTTCTCCCCTCCGGGGTGGGAACAGCAAATGGAAATGGCAGGCGGAGACGAGCATCCCTAGCATCGGGGGTGTCACTAGGCAGGCTCGTCCCGGTTACACCGCCTGCCATTGGCTGCCCCCCCCCCCACCACCACCAGATGTTTTCATCCTCACACAGGGAGAAGCAGCTGCAGCGAGGACCATGAGCGGCGCAGGAAGCTGGGAGTCAGGTAAGTATATTCAGTGCGAGGGGCCCGGGCATATGGGGGTCATTTTCTAGTCTCGGATAACCCCTTTAAATAAGCTGTCAGGAATTAGAGATATGCTTCACATGAGCCATCAGCTGAGTTACTTGACAGGACACAGCGCAAACCAGAGCCTGCTAATAAGAGAATCTCAAACCTGAAAGGTGTTGACATTTTTTAATAAAGACCAATTGAAAAAATGTTTTTTAGCTCAAAATGAATACAATGCAATAATAAAAAGAATTGCCCCCAAAGGTGTACATAGCCTTTAAATAAACCATTCCCTTTGAAACCAGTTATACCAGTGCGGTCTAATGGGCTGGAACAGCATTCTTTACCATTACACAGCAGATCTGCCTACAGAAAATGTGACAGGATTATGATGTCCCTATTGTGGTAAAGACAATTCCAAATAATATCTAATATCTAATACTCCATATAATTGATGTTTACATATTAGAAAGAGATAGCGGCTTTGTATCCGGAGTGTTCTGTCATGTTTCACCACAGGACAAGGCAGTCATTGTAAAGTTCATTATAAATTACAACTGCAATATGAGTTAGGCTGTCATAATTTTCTCAGCCAGGGATCCCGTGCTGTCAAAGAGTGTCAATTTTTAATCTGACACAGGGAAGAATATTATCTGTTCCTCTGACCTTCTGATATTTTAATACTATAATTGCCGTGCTTAGTCGTGCAGCCATGATTTCACCTGTCAACCAAGAATGAATCAATACCCTCCAGCGTCTCTTCACATTTCAGCATTGGTTATAATGTGCGTTTCATTACACATACGACTAACGCTATCTACACACCTGCACAAAAAAATGTCACGAGAAAAGCTAAACTTCATAAGAATGAATGGAAATCTATGCTTCAATAGATATAATAGGAAAGCATGATATACAAGACAGCACTTACTAGTTATTGCCTATGATATGGCATTTACTTTGCGAGGCCCACCAACCCACATACTGAAAAAGCACTAAAATAATACTATATCCTTATATAGAAAAAGCAAGAGAAAATAGTAAAGCAGTAAAACATGAGATACTGTCAGAAAGGGGTTTATTTAAGTTAAATTGATCAAATTAGTATATTTATGTCATATACTGTTCCGTTCTTCAGGTTACAGATATTTATGGCCTATCATCTCGATAAGTCATCAATATCAGATAGGTGGGGGTCGGCATCGCTACCGATCAGCTGTGCCAGTTACTACATGCTCCATACACCGCGTGGTGGCCGTGCTGGGGTACTGCAGCTCAGCTCACCTTCAAGTCAATAGGAGGCAAGTTTCAGAACACCAGCACCGGAAACTACACAGTGTACAGAACTTTCTGCTTCCAATCTGTCCCCTTTAGGCTGTGGTGCAGCCAGCAGGGTGTCAGACCCCCAGCGATCTAACACTGATGACCTACCGTAAGCATAAGTAATCGTGTTGAGCGAATGTGGACTTCGATCCGAATTTCAGGGAAAATTTGTTTCAGCGCGAAGAAGAATTTCCTCGTGCTTCATAGTAGCGAATCAATTTTCCCTCAATGGCGGTAAAAAATAAACAAAACCATACTTACCTTCGGCCGCCATCTTGACTGAAGATCTTGCAAGAATTCCTTATCGAAGTGACATACGTCGTCACAGCACCAGCCGACTTCATCACGAGCCTCGCTAGATTTCGCGCTAGATCTTTAATCAAGATGATTTCGGCCAGCTCATCACGATCAAATGGAGGAGGTAAGTATGATTTAATTTGTTTTATTTTCAATTTTACACTGTGGTTTTACTGTCAGATGCCGCGATCAGCTATGAACATGGCATCTGAGGGGTACAATGACAGGCAGCAGCGCAATCGCCTCTCCCTGTCATTGCACCCACTACTTACAAAGAAATGCGCTTCGTGATGAAGTAATTCGTCATGAAGTGAATTTTTTTGTAAGAATCGCAAAGCAGCTAAATTGAATTTTCAACAACTTCGCTCATCACTATACATCAATATCTATAGACCGGAAAATCCCTTTAAATTTTTCAATTACAGCTTAACCTTTTTGAGATTTAATGGAGCTAAGCTGCAATACCAGACACAGCCTTTAGAGGTGAGTGATGTTTTTTGTAGAAAGCAAAAGATCTTTCTTACTAATAACAAACTCTAAGTATATCATAAGAAAACATCCTCGACTCCTAATGTAAGCAGACTCTCCAAACTAATCCCTATACGGATGAATGGGCGGGATGTTATTTAACTCTATGGGACAGGCTGTGACTATAGACTTCAATGTATACATCGTGACCATAGACTGTGCTGCACGGATGCTCAACACGTGAAGAACCAATTCAAAGAGACAGCTATACCCCTACCCCAGAGAATCTCTATAAAATGTGAAAACAGGAGAGGCAGCACTTCAGTGGGATGAAGTGAAAAGTGGAAAATTCTTGACGGGCTGGAGGAGAGGAGGTTGCGGTGGTGGTGACCCTTACTATTGTCCCAGGTTTAGTGCTTCAGTCCATATACTTCGCTGATCTCAGAGATTAGAAGAATCGGCCATAATATAAGATAGGAGATTTCGGGCACAGTCATGCTGCCCCCTTACACATTGTGTGTATATATATATATATACACACACACACCCCTACGCTCTACCACTAGGGTGATATATCATTAGGATTTTCATTCTCTATGGTGGCAGAAGCACTTGGTGGGAGGGAGAGAACGCACTCCCCATGTGTGTAAGCAGCTACTTGGTCTCTTAATAGGCACTCGGTTAAAGATCATTCCAATTACTGAAAATATAATTGTCTTGAATTCCCCAGTAAATCTTGGTCATTTTTTTTTAATCAAAAGCCAGCCCTGATATGGGCAGTAATGATACTGAACCATGTTTGATAAATGCTGCATAAACCACCAATGTTACAATCACTAACAATTGTCATTTAAGGGGTTTTTCAGTACTTACTAATGGCCTATCATCAGGATAGGTAATCAATATCTGGGGGTCCGACTCCCCACACTCCTACAGATCAGCTGCTTTGAGATAGAGAGAGTTAAAGGGACACTGACAGGCCGTTAGAGCATATAAAGTGACATATATTCTTCTACTGGTCTTAATATGCTTAATTAAACTATACCATTATCACCCCTCACTGCCTTTCCGTTACTTATAAAAAGTGTTTTTATCAATATGCAAATTACCTTACTTTGTGCCCAAGGGGCTGTCCCTCATTCAGTGCTGTGCCCAGCCGCGCCCCAACTGCCGTCTCCTAGTGCCGCCCAGCTCATTAGTATTCACTGCACTGGGTGGCTTTTTTTTCTCCCAAAGCGGCAAAATCCTGCGCATGCCCAGTACTATCTTCCTGGCATCAGCTTCATCTTGTCTCTCGGTGCCTGCGCCGGATAAGGTCCCCGGCACCCTCCAGCTCCAGTAGAAGATAGTACTGGGCATGCGCGGGATTTCACTGCGTCGGAAGAAAAAAAAAGCCACCCAGTGCAGTGAATACTAATGAGCTGGGCGGCACTAGGAGACGGCAGTTGGGGCGCGGCTGGGCACAGCACTGAATGAGGGACAGCCCCTTGGGCACAAAGTAAGGTAATTTGCATATTGATAAAAACACTTTTTATAAGTAACGGAAAGGCAGCGAGGGGTGATAATGATATAGTTTAATTAAGCATATTAAGACCAATAGAAGAATATATGTCACTTTATATGCTCTAACGGCCTGTCAGTGTCCCTTTTTAAGGTGGGTTTAGATGGGACGATATAGTGACTGATTGTGTTCCTTCCCGACAGTTGGCTGCTCACTCAATGAAGGAGACTGCTGTATTTACAAGCAGCGATCTCCTCCACAGTATGAGTACAAGGGATGGTTATTGGCAACCCTTCTCCTCATATAGAATCATTGCTTCTGGGCAGCAGATCACTTTTTAGAGAGCACGATCTGCTGCCCAGGAATCATGATCGGTGGTACCTGCACAAACGACAGGATCACCCGATGAACAAGCATTTTGCTCATTTATCAGGTGATCGGCGGCACATTTAGATGGGCAGATTATCTGGACGATTATTGGCTTGTCCAAATCCACCTTTAGAGAGAGAGACAGAGATATAGGGAGTTAGAGAGAGATAAGAGTCAGAGGGATAGAGAGAGAGCTAAGGTCCACAGGACAGTTTAGCAGGAGATTGACGTGAAGGAGATGTTCCTTCTCGACAATCGCCTGCTCGTCAGTAAAGGAGACCGCTGTATTTACATTTCTCCTCCACAGTATTAGGAGGAGTGATCACTAACGCCATCGCTTGTTTCCATACAGACTTGGTGTTTGCCGTCAGCAGAGCGCTGTTTAGACGGCACGATCTGCCGCCGACAAACAATGATTTTGGTGTCTGCACAAACAATCAGATTGCCCAACGAATGAGCGATTCGCTAGTTCATTGGGTAATCGTCAGCACCTTTACGCCACCAGACAATCGCTAATGAGCGTTCCTATTGGGAAATATTGGGAAGGGACCATTACTTCCCGATAACTGTCTGCTCATTAGTGGAGGCGAGTGGAGCTTTATTTACATGCAGCGATCACCTCCACTGTATCATACAAGCGATGGCTACAGCTATGACAGATTCATTGTCTCTGGGCAGAAGACCGCTGGTACTACGATAAATTCACCCAAGCTCATCAGGTGATTGCCAGCACATTTACACCGGCCTATCATCGGGAACGAGTGTTCGTAGTAACATTCGCTCCTGAGAATTATACGGGGTATATCCGCCTATAGAGACTGTGAGAGGGCAATCCAGCCCCCAGCCTGGCAATGTATAAATTAGAGCATCTTTTACATACAACAGATGGCAGATATCATGGGGAATGGAGGATGTCGAGAGTGTCTTCCACGTCTCAGCATTGCTCATCCAGCAGCTGTTGCACTCCGAGACTTCTCACATCAGATTTACATACTTTACTATCCAGTAGGATCCTATTTTGGGTGACTGCAATGTAGCGGGATGAGCTCATCTTATACGGGTGATAACATATGTACAAATAACCAAACGTTGGGAGCTGCCATAAATTAACAAAGAAAAGTACAATTATGGAGTCATAATGAATGTATAATGAGATAATACAGTATACGGCCACATAGTATGAAATATACAGTACCGTTCTCACAATCTCACACAAGAAAGTTCTGAATTGTACGCTCATTGGGTTTTCTCAACTACAAACATAATTAAACTGAAGTCCTTTTGGTGGCGTCTGGAGGTGGTCCAAGACCACGTATATAAGAGATGGCTCTGTACTGACTGAGAGAAACCCAAGTGGAAGAGCTCTCATACATTCTCCTACCTTACATTAATTTCCATGGAGGGGCGTCACACTGACTGCCGTATCTCCGGTGCAAATAGGATCACTTTCTGGTGAGGGTCTCAGCAGCTAGACCTCTACCAATGCTTGACTGACATGTCATAAGAGTCCTTCATCCGGGCAACCCTTTAATGGTCTGAATTTTAATAATTGCCCAGGTTCTCTCACTGCACTGTATGTGACCATCCCTACAACTACAATAATTATCAGAAGCAGTTGGTTTCTCATGAAGCCATATAATCATATACGATAGGGTGATATATGGGGAACCTACTGACGACCGACGGTGAATACAAGAAATAAAAAACCCCATAAATGAACATTTCAGAAACATAGCAAATGCACACAACAGCTATGCAGAAATGCTACAGAGGATTTTAAAAAGAAACTGTGTGACTATTGTTATAGATATAGTAATATTAAACTTTAGCACCTTAAAAGATCTAGATAACACTTATTCCAGGCTTATTCCTTCCAAGAAATGCAATATTTTCCTGGTATCCTTTATGAATGCTTAGGTGGAGTCTGGCAGCTGTGCAGAACAACATCTGGTAGAGTCACACACATAAACTGCACATGTTTGCAGGTATGTAACATAAAGCGGTGGTCATGGGGCAGATCGGTATTTCAGTAATCCCACTGAGGAACATGGCAGTCAAGTCCAACCAGCCTGAAAAAGCTGATAACAGGGAGCAGTTGGCTGCATTCATGGCATATAGCATATCAATGTAAGATAGGACCAGGTCCCAGACACGGGAGCCACAGCCATCTCCAGAACGGGGCCCCAAAAATGAAGGAAAGCACACCGCACAGACAAGTAAGCACGCTTAACTATTTTCATATAGTCATATAGCGGTGAATAAAGTGCGCACTGCGCATGCACAGCCGCCTCTCTATCCACTGCTATAGGACTGCTGGTTCGACTATTTTCCGAACTCCCATAGCGGTGTCCGTTCTAGAGATAGAAGCAGGTCCCAGAGGCAATGACAGATGAGAATACCGCTTTAACTGCACAGCTAGTACAAAATAAAGGTGGCTATAAATCACATGCATGCTCGGAGGACTCAAAGGTGCATGTGTACGGGGCAGTCGGGAGGGACCGCCAGCAGCTATCACCCGTGCATAGCATTCATCTGCTCTTAATGAGGAATTCTCAGACAGCGGCTTATTTCTTGTGAGAACAAAGGATCGGAGCACTCTGAAATACAGCATGTCCAATCTTTCTTTTGCCTGAAATCTTACGTTGCGGGAGTGTCGGGACACATGGATACCATTAGGGCCAGTTAACACGACTGATTTTGAAAAACGCGCTGAAAAAGTCCGTGCGGAATCCGTGCTAATTTTCTATGCAGTTTTAGTGTGGTTTTTGGTGTTTTTTTTATTTCAGCTTCCAATTCATTTCAATGGCGGGGATTCTGCTCCAAAACAGAGCATGCTGCTTCTTTTTCCATGCAGTTTTTTTTTCAGTGTGAAAAAAAGCAAGTTCTGCCTCCCAAAACAGAGCCAAAAAACGTTGTGTGAACTAGCCCTTAGCTAATCGGTGGGTTTCCCCAACATATTGCCCCTGTTGTCCTCATTGGATTACTTGCCTGGTTCAATTGAAAATGGAAGCTGGTGCAAACAGTTTCCTATGGCATTGGCCTCTGAGTGTGGGTGATAGCATGCGTCCTAAATAGTTGTGGTGATGTGATTCAGGGTGGCTCATATCTACAGTCCATACATATTAACTAGAGCAGATAGATCCAATGAGACACAAAGATCACCCTCAGAATATAAAGGACCACTGCACAATCGGCCAGCGCTGTATGAACCCGCACCCAGAGGAACGAGGGCTCAGCAATCAGCGACTACTCCCTCCTCCTCCACCTAATTCAGCAGAGAAGGAGATAAGGTGGGCTATTGGAGGAGGTAGAAATCACCATGTCAAATACATACCTCTCGTATCACAGGATCGGTGACACTGTCCAGGTTCACAGACCCCTCGTATGTCAGATAATGAAAGACATTCAATGCACGCACTGCTTCTGGACCTCGCTGCTTGTAGCCAAATATCAGATCTATCCACTGGTGTAGCTGACAGGACACAAACTCACTCTCCAGAGCCTGGATCAAATGGAAAAACAGGAGCATTCAGAAAGAGAACAATTGATAGCAATACACAGTAACAGAAGTGTGGAGATAGGTACAGGCAATTCATAGGAATAGGTGAACAGGCACAACACAGTGTACATTTACATATATCTTTATTCATTTATCTATTAGTTTACATGATGTGGGATGTCCACTTGTAACAATGCCATTTTGTCCGACACGTCCCCTGAACATCCACTGATCACAGGACGGCCCGCTAGTGTAGGTTCAATGTCCCTTCAGCGTCACTACAGGGCAAAAGAAGGATTACATGGTGCCCATTGAAATCAATGGTTTGTTCACGTAATGCATGGATTTGTCAGGTCCTCCAGGGGGAGAGAAGATCTGTGTCTAGTCTCTTTCACTCTGGCTAATTGATGGAGGTTCTACAGAAGGGGCTGTCTACCCAATAATGCCCTCATAGGGTATAAGAGAAGGTGTTGTAAGGGAGAGTTCACATCTATATTTCATTTTCCATTCTTCTGATCCCGTCAGACAAACAGGAAAAAAAAAAAAGGATCCTGTTGCACATTTGGCATTTGAGACATTTCCATCTGAGATCAGATTTTTAGACTGAAAAAAAGTACTGCATGTAGTTCTTTTTTCCTGTCTAAAATAACAGATCTCTGATGGAAATGCCTCAAATAGATTTCTGTTCTTCTGACGGATCAGAAGAATGGAAAATGAAATGGAGATGTGAACTCTCCCTAAACCAATCAACCCTATTAAAGGGGTTGTCCGGGGTTCAGATCTAAACCCGGACATACCCATATTTTCACCCAGGCAGCCCCCCTGATGTTACCATCGGAGCATGTACCAAACTCTTAGGCCCTTGTTGGGACCCTCGGGATGAATCCACAAATATACAAGCGGTCAATTGACCATAAAATCCCTTTAGGGGTCCTAACTACAGAATTTTAAAACTACATATTTTATTTATTATTTTTTTTTAAACCAAAACAGAAAATAAACCAAACGTAGCAGGGGACAATTATCAATGTGTGATAGTGGTCACTGGGTCAGTGCTTCATTGTGTAACACTGTACTATTAATAAACACTAATTTAAAGGTGAAATGTGCGGTGCTCTTATTTCCAGATCAACATTCATTGCCACTTTTTTATTATTTTACTGGAGGTAATTGTGTGATCTTGTTTTTATCTCCAACTCTACATTTGTTGCCACTCTTTCTTACAGCTAACTATATATTCTAGCCATATATTTTATGGGTGTTTACACTGCCTTCACTTGTCTGGTGTGCCTTATGGAAGCGAGACGCGTGATACAACAATGCTCCCAATTACGGCTAACTATGCAGTATCTCCATCACTGTGTTTTTTTCTGCTCACATTGTTAGATTGTTGTTACAATGTGGCAGTAAAACGTATTGGTTCCGAGAGTACTGCTTACACTGCCTGTAGCAATTATATGTCAGCTCAAGGAGTGCGTCTCCTACCACAAACACACACAGATAGGTAGATGCACACACTATTCAGGGCACCTACACATTTACACCTATTTCGGACACACTGTTGGTTATCTACAGTTCGGACTGTCTCTATCAACTTTCCCTGCGAAATTGCTGGAAATATCCCTCTGCTATTCCCTCCCTAAAATATGACAGACAACACTCCTCCCGACATGTTTCGGCTTTGTCAGGGGTGTATGGGGTATTAGCGATGTCACGCTCCGATGCAGGGCAAGGGCCTTTTTTATTTACAACAACACACTGCCAGGCGGAGGCATCCGCCCAGCAGTGTATTCGGTAACGTCACCGGCTCTGATGGGCTGGCTTTAGCACTGCCCTAGCCGTTTTACAAGCCTCCGCCTGGCAGCCCCAAGGAGAGCCCGGAAGGTCACCGGATCTCCTAAATAAGCCTTTGCCCTGCGGGATTTAGCACAGGACAAAGCAGAGCATCGGAGTATGAAATGCCTGGGTAAAATTCTGGGTATGTCCGGACAACCCCTTTAAACAGCAATGCACACTGCATTCATATTAAGGAGGTATTGCAGTTTTTTTTTTACATTTATTCAGCTCTCCTATGGATTCACTTCCCAGAACTAAAACAGGCCATACCATTTTCTCTTTTTCAGAGAGAGGCTACTGCATGGATATATAATACAGGTCGGCAAGCAACATTTTAAATCTATAATTGAAAATTTAGTTTGATATTCTATTCTCTAAAGAAATAAATGTACGGTAATTTAAAAAAATTGGAATCCCTCTTTAATGAAAGCTGTCAATGTCAGTGGAATCTAATATGTATAGGGCTTTTGTGGAAATCTTCCAACCAGAGAAAAATGGAGGATGAGAGAAAGAAAGCAGTGGTGTACCTCTAAGGCTGGGTTCACATCACGTTTTTCCTGTCCGTTTAACGTATACAAACCATAATCATGCGGTTTCTCTTTTTAACCTCAATGTGAACACTCTCCTGATTTAAATGTGAACATTTTCCTATGCATTGAGGAATTCTGACCCTGATTTTGATATAGGTGGACCATCTTGCCTGTTCCTACTTACAGTTTTAATTTACAGTGATTGAGTCACTTCTAACCTATCAGTATATGCTGCTATATTTTAATTCGTTTTTATGGTTTGTATTATACTCTAGTAATAAATTTTGAATCCACATATGTCCAAGTGAGTGAGTGCCTGTCAAAATCTATTCTATATTTTAAAACAAAACAAAAAACATACTTTTTTATACCAGACTGCGCAGGATACAAGAACATTGTGCTGCATTTTTGTTTCTTTTTTTCCTAACGTGTACGTTAAACGGAGGCATAACACGTGATGTAATCCCACCCTAACAGAAGCAGCCCACACAACTACTTTGGGGCCTGTGGAGGAAGAGGGCCCCGCCCTGCAGGAAAGCCCCACCCCCAATCACATTTACATAGCTAGCTGTGAAAACCTAGCTGGGCAGAAGGACCTTCAACGATGTCATCAGCATGTGATCAGGATAGCCATACAGAGTCAGTAGCTTTACAGCAGAAGGACCTGTGATGATGTCATCGTCATTTCACCAGGGCAGGGAGATAGAGCTCAGCCATTGAGAGGAAAATGTAGTTGCAATACTCTCCTCTTATAAAATCCACTGATGCTGTATAATAAGAGTCTGGTAATGCCTACCCCTGTAATGTCATCTTGTGTTCCATAATAACAGCCTGGACATGCTGGGAGTTATAGTTCTCTGTTAGTTTGCCCTTCTCATGTATTGCCCACTAATTTTCCCCTGTTTTACACTGCCAACAGTAGTTCCAGCAAACTGTTCCAGCAGAGAACAACCTGGGTCTGGAACTGCTGGAGGTCATCGGAGTGCCCGCCGGCCCCATTGTACCCAGAGAGCTCCAGCAGCAGCTGAGGTGTATAAGGCTTTGTTCACATCTACGCTAGTGACGTTCAGTATTCTGCTCTGTCATAGGAGCACAACAACAGTAGTGCTGGATCTGGCTCATCCGGACATGGGGGCCCAATTCAGATTCTTGCTATGGGGCCCAATGATTTTAATGTACGCTCCTGAAAGAGATAGTTGAAGAAAAAAAGAGAGAGAAGAAGAGAGAGAGTGGAGGAAAGAAAGAGAGAAGATGAGAGTGGATGAGTGAGAGAGAGTGGATGAGTGAGAGAGAGTGGATGAGTGAGAGAGAGTGGATGAGTGAGAGAGAGTGGATGAGTGAGAGAGAGTGGATGAGTGAGAGAGAGTGGATGAGTGAGAGAGAGTGGATGAGTGAGAGAGAGTGGATGAGTGAGAGAGAGTGGATGAGTGAGAGAGAGTGGATGAGTGAGAGAGAGTGGATGAGTGAGAGAGAGTGGATGAGTGAGAGAGAGTGGATGAGTGAGAGAGAGTTGATGAGTGAGAGAGAGTTGATGAGTGAGAGAGAGAGTTGATGAGTGAGAGAGAGAGTTGATGAGTGAGAGAGTGTGGATGAGTGAGAGAGTGTGGATGAGTGAGAGAGTGTGGATGAGTGAGAGAGTGTGGATGAGTGAGAGAGTGTGGATGAGTGAGAGAGTGTGGATGAGTGAGAAAGTGTGGATGAGAGAAATAAAGAGACGGCGAGAAAAATAGAGAGAGGGTTCGAGAGATGGAAAGTGATGGACAGAGGGGGTAAGAAAGAGAATGTGGATGAGGGAAAGTGGATGAGAGAGAGAGAGTGGATGAGAGAAATAAAGAGACGGCGAGAAAAATAGAGAGAGGGTTAGAGAGTGAAAGTGATGGACAGAGAGGGGGTAAGAGAGAAAAATAGAGAGAATAAAAGAGAAACAGAAAGTGAGAGTAAAAAAAAACAAATAAAAACTGGAAGAGTGAGAAATATCTGGGGAGAGGAATAGAAAGGAGGCTGTATGTATATATATATATACACACACACTAAATCCTGAGGAAATAACTTTCTGTCTGCAGTAGGATTCCAGTGGATGTCAGCATGAAGACGCTCCTGTAATGTATTCACAGATTTTTTGCCTATATCTCGCTGACTTTTAAAGATTCATGGAAGCTGCAGAAAGCGGCGCTCTGATCTAATTATGCACATTAGAGAGCAGGGGTCCGGGGGCTGAGGGGCTGTAATAATGTTTCCCTGTATCAGCTACTTCACATCCTCCTTTTTTTTTTTTAACACCTTGTGCCATCTTCAGACGCTGCAGACCCGGCCATCTACATACGAAGTGAGCTTTCTGTTAAAGCAGGATTTTGCCCTATATTTTGTAGAGAACCAAACTCCCGGGGAGTGTCCACTACTTAGAACAGAGAGTTGGCCACATGCGTGTAGTCATGCCTCCATGGAAATTACAGGACCCTACCCTTTCACCTGCAGCCCGGTATGTCAGTGAAGAGAAGGTTAGGTGTCCTAAACAAGGGCCTGCTGCTCGCCCCCACTTGTGCCCATGGGCACTGTCACCTCCATGCAAGTGAATTACTATAAAGTGCAATAGCAGAGACCGCCCATGGACGAAAATGGATCAGGCAGATGACCCAAAAATTTGTGATGTCTGAGCTGAGAATAAGTTCTGTAAGCCTGTGTTCACATCGCGTTTTTGTAACACATACACATGACCTACATGTTAAACAGAAGGCGTACAGTGACATCCGTTACCCATAGAGTTCCATTGTAATTGCATACAGTAACATACATCTTTTTTTCTGGACTCTGCAGGATGCAAACACGTAGTCTTTTTCTCAATGCATATGTTACACGTGGGAAAAAAACATGATGTGAATAGCCCCTTACTTTTCTAATCCCAAACTTTGGTACATACTAAAGGTGCCCTTACACAAGTGCACAGTTGCCTGAACCCACTGACTTCGGCAGGGAAGGCCAACTATCTAGTATGCATGGTGCTGACTCATCTGATGAGGGACAGAAGAATCAGGCATATTGGACTGCAGCATGGCTGATCCTTTTGTTCTCATGGGAGATAAGCGGTGTCTGACAACGGCTAAAGGCCCCTTTGCACTGCCCGAACATCGAGCAGATCATCGCTACAAACAAGTGTTACTAGTGATGATCTGCCGATGTAAAGGGGAAGCCGATTACCCCATAAACTAGCAAAACACTTGTGCATTCGATGATAGGGTCGATGGTGTAAACACCTAAATCATCGTTTGCCAGCAATCACCCTCTGCTGCCGGCGAATAATGATTCTGTATGGGGAAGAACGATGGCATTAGCGAGCACTGATGAGCAGGCGATTGCTGGAAAGGAACGCTTTCTTCCCGACAATTGCCTGCTCGAGCAGTGTAAAGGGGCCTTTAGGCTAATTTCACACATGCGGCAAACTGGATAGTGGCGTGTGCCCGCCGGACCCCATTGACTACACTGGGATGAAGCAGGAATCTGGGCGCTCCCTGAAATATATGCCGAGATAGAGCCGGACATAAAACTGTGGCGTGCAGCAACGGTTTTCTGTCCGAATCCAAGCTGATATCCCATTGTAGACAATGAGGTACGGCAGGCACATGCCAGTGTCCGCCTATGCTGGATTCGGAGTTCTCTGCTGGAATAGCATGCGGGATTTCTTTGACGCATGGGTGAAAGTAGCCACAATTCCTTCATCCTACTGGGTGCACAGGCTCGGCAGGACCAAGTGCACATGTGTATGGGGAGGGAGGAGGAATAGCTGTTTGTAGATCATGTTTACTTTTGGTCATTTTGCTCACGGTCTTGGGAATCTGTCATTTTGTGTCAGTTCAAACCATTCCCAGTAATAAATGACAGGTTTTGTCAGGTTCTGCGAACGCAGACCAGGCGGCCATATAATACCAGCACAGATTCTTTCCCAGGTAGTTCATTATAAAGCCACCACAGATGCGTTTGGTCGCTCACTACGCGCACTCTAACATTGTTCATGCAGAATTCTAATAAAAAGGATGAATTTGCCTTTGTGCTTCTATTTGCTTCCATGGGCATGAATGCAGGCCTGCGGGGACTGCGGGGCAGAGGAGGGCTGCAGATGCACATCTGTGCACGCTGTCTCTACGCTGCTAGATTATGATTGATGAAGCCAGCATTAAGGTAATGTTATCAGGGACTACTTACTGCTCCTGTCCTTTGTGACATCAGAGAGGTCAGGACGTAACCGCGTTAGCATTGAACACAATGCTTTATTAATGTTTCATGAGTAACTCCTCAGTAATCAGACGGAATCCTATGGGTAAATGAGACCAGGACGACATCCCCAATGCAGAACCGGGATATTTCCAACCATTTCTGCCCCACAAACCAGCACAGTCCACCGCCATGACATCAAGCGTGCAGGGCGGATCGCTGCTGTCTCGTAGTAGTGGCTCCAAAATTCAATACAAGATGATGAACAAAGGGCATTACATTAAAAAGATGCAGCAGAGCTAATCCCGTCATTTTAGCCAATTGTTTCAGAATGGCTGAACTAAGATAACATGGCATGTCTACCTGCAGCTCTTACGCTAATACACTAGGATATCACATTAGCCAGATGACAATCTCAGCTCTGCTACATTTTTAGTCAACAGTGATGGAATTTTTGTTCAACGTTCTCAAGGTGGATTTAGACTGCCTGATCCTGCGAACGCTCGTTCCCGACAATCTGCCCATCTAAATGTGCCACTGATCACCCTATGAACGAGCAAAACGCTCGTTCATAGGGTGATCCTGTCGTCAGTGCAGGCACATCAATTATCAATCTTTGGCAGCGGATCGTGCAGTCTAAAAAGAGATCTGCTGACTAGAACAATGATTTTTGTATGGGGGCAAGCGATCGCAATAGGTATTACATGCAGCAATCTCCTCCGCAGCATGGGGAGGAGTGATCGCTATGCCATTGCTCG
Source organism: Bufo bufo (assembly GCF_905171765.1). Lineage (NCBI taxonomy): Eukaryota > Metazoa > Chordata > Amphibia > Anura > Bufonidae > Bufo > Bufo bufo. The sequence continues at coordinate 624,361,756 of NC_053391.1, forward strand.
TCCCCATGCTCTATAGAGGTTTGCAGGCGGCAGATTGTAATTAGACAGCATGATCTGACGCCGGCAAATTATGATTTTTAAGCGTACAGTATTACACTGCAAGATGAACGCTCGTTAGTAATAATCTGCCCAAAAATCGGGAGGTGCAATACAGGCTTTACTGTGAAAATCCAAATAGATAAAAATTTTATTAAAACAACAAACTACATCAAAGATCCCACATTGAGCTGCTCCTGTACTGAATAATGAAATTATATTACCTGTCCTATTCTTGTCCATTTTTCAGACAAGAATAAACTTTTTCAAAGTGGGTCCCACTAAAATTGCGGGATGCACATGGGCTGCATCCATATTTTCCTAAAGAGTGCCAGACTGTACAGGGACCCCCCCCCCCCCCCCTCCCTAACTGGTAACTCCCATCTTGTCCTTCATTGCAAATTGCTAGTAATTCATTCATAACTTCTAGCAGGAATAATAAAGGATTGGCACAAGATGGAGTCATATGAATAGATGCTCCAGAATCGTTATTACATGGGGAATGCACAGAGTCACTAGAACAGACATGTCAGGAGAGGGGACATGCAATTATTTATTATGGAGCATTTTTCAGTCTAGCTGTTTGACAAGAACAGTCCAAATCAATTCAGGCTCATGCTTATAAGAGGGGATGCGACAACTTCAGATATCACTGCGCATGCAGGGATCCAGCACATGCACTGAGTGCAGGCTAGTGATTCTGGGATGTGACACCTGCCAGGGACTTCTTAAAGGGGTATTCCCATCACAATGATCACTGTTAAATCTGTTAATCATTTGACAGTGATCATTTTTGTAAATACATTTTATTACCCAATTCCCACCCTTTTTGAGAAAATAAGTCCCCTCCTACCTGATTGTTGTCTTTCGTCTCCCCTGGTTACGGCCACCTCTCGCCTGTCTAAGGCCTCATGCACACGACTGTGCTGTTTTTTGCGGTCCGCAAAAAACGGAAGGCGCCCGTGTTGTCTTCCGCAATTTGCGGAACAGGCGCCGGCAATATAAATGCCTATTCTTGTCAGCAAAGCGCGGACAAGAATAGGACATGTTATATTTTTTTAGCGGGGCCGCGGAACGGAGCCACGGATGCAGACAGCACACGGAGTGCTGTCCTCATCTTTTGCGGCCCCATTGAAATTAATGGGTCCGCATCCGAGCCGCCGGTCCTGTGCATGAGACCTAATCCTGTGGCCGCGCTTGCGCAGAAGACTGAAGATTTTCTCCCGGCCGGGCCGCGCAATGTCCTGAACACGCACACCGCCGTGCATGCGCCATGATGACTTCTTCCAGGCCAGTATAGTACAGAGCCACGAACGCGCACGCCGGCTCTGTACTATACAGGCCAGAAACAAGTCACCAAGGCGCAGGCGCGGCGGCGTGGGCGTTCAGGACATTGCGCGGCCCGTAAATCTTAAGTCTTCTGCGCAAGCGCGGCCCGGCGAAGACGTCAATCAAGCCTAACCAAATCCAGGTAGTGAACGTCGCGCTCGCCGCAGGTAAGTATGAAAACTGCTGATGGGAATACCCCTTTAAGGCAACCATACACATTCAGTAGCTGTCAGTCAAACAGTTCTGCAGAGAGCTCTCTCTCCCAACTCCTCCACGCACATTTGGCTCGGTTGAACGTGTCTGTGTATTCTATAGAGAGCGGAGAAAGACGCTGCCAGACACTTCTGGTGGTGGCTTACCTCCCAAGAAAACAAAAGGATCAGCGAAAATATTAATTTTGCCTGATCCTTCTCTCCCCCAACATCATCTGTCAGGGGAGAGTCGGGAGCTCCCCATGCACATTAGAGGGTTGGCCGAACCTGCCCCTTTTAGCGGGTTCGCTCGAGAGTACACTTGTGTGAATGGGGGGCTTTTAGAGTATTTTTCTTAATTTAAAGCAGCACTTGTAGAGGGTACAGGGGGGCTGGGAGTCACTTTTAGACTCTGGTCCAAAACTCTTGTAGAGAAATAGGGTAATAAAGTACAAAAAAAAGAAAAAGGTGTCCAAAACCAGCAATGACCTTAGAGAGATCTCTCAGCACAAAACAGATCTACATCATAAAGCTCTTACCATTCTGTTGATACGAACAAAGTCTTCAGGATTCTTTGCCCATGATGGGAGATCGACATCGTTAACGACACTGCTGTCGTCCCTCACTCCAAAGTTATAGCTATTGCTGTTAACGAACATCTCTGGTAGGTAGTAGAACTCAGGAATGAGCTCCTGCAGAGGAGGACAAATAAAAGAGGGTTACATTCTGCAAGAGCAAAAATATCACAAGGAAGAAGCCCAAAGGAATTCACGTTAATATCATCACCAACGGGCTGACCTCTTAATTAGTTTGGCGCATCTTCTAGCAGTGTATGAATGAGACTGGTGCATTATAATTGATGCCAATTTCAGTGATGGCTCATGCCCATGAGCGTACTTTCTCAGGGCCCGTATTGCAGACCGTACACGGCCGATCCGCAATATACGGGCACTGGCCATGTGCACTCCATGGTGCGGATGCGGAGCCACTGACTTAAATGGGTACGCAATCCGCAACATATGACCGAAGACAGGACTTTGCCTATCTTTTTGCAGTGCGGAAGTACGGATCAGAAGCCCACGGAAGCACTACAAAGTGCCTCTGCAAAGCAAAAAGATAGAACATGTTCTATCTTTGACTGTATGTTGCGGATCGCTGACCCATTCCGTATCCACAAGCGGTGTTCACACGGCCAGTGCCCGTGCATTGTGGGCCGGATTTGTGGTCGGCAGCACGGGAACTGAGCTCTTAAGCCCGTGGGTATGAGCCCTAAATCTGTTGGGCTGTGAGAGGTCACACCCATCTCACTAAGCCTCGGACACTCTTTAAAAAAAAAAAAAAAAAAAAGAGTCTTGGCCAATGCATTAAAATTTCCAACTTTTTGAGCCTATAATAAACTCCCTCCAATATGCTCTAAAAAAATTATTTTTTACCGTCTTCTGATCTACAGGGCCCAGGGGAAGTGACAAGAGGGGACATGCATACTTTCCTGTAGAAAAATGCATGCCTTACAAAAAAGAAAAGACGTAAACAAACCATACTTTCTTAAATATGCTATTTGGGCAAAAAAGCTATGTAATTTGGTAGCACCTTCCAGCTTCCCCCAAGTGCATTGAAAATAAGAACTACGGTAATAGAAGATTCTGGTACAATGCTGTTATTTACGCTGCCAGAATACCGCCATGTCACCCTAATCATCTCTGGACATGGATGAACTTCACTCCTCAAAGCTCCTAAAAGCATTATGTTCATCAGCAATGTAACATGATCCAAATGATTCTCCAGCTCTGGAAATCTGAGAGCCATTTAACCCATGTAAAAAGCCACACTGGAAACATCAAAAACCGCAAGTAAAAGTCACTAAGCGAAAGAAAATTACAACGCCACCGTGCTGGTAAACCTAGTGTTCCCTTTGTAATAACAGAGAGATCTTCCACAAAATCCATCAGTGCAAGATTGCTTAAGCATGTCTTTAGCAGCGGGAGTCCACTCTGCAGATCATCCCATAATTATATGTGTACGTAGCATCTCATGTTATCAAAGACAGTGAAAGTCTTAAAACAGTTTTCAAGGATTTGGTCCTTTTTTCATTAGCCCTCAGAGTATGGCACCTAATGAAAAAACACACTCACCTGCTCCTGGCTGCATCGGTCTGGCGCACTGGCTTGTTTACTTCCGGGCGGGGTACAGACAGGGCCAAATGGCTAGCCTCAGCGACCATGTGTCCCCACCCAAGCAGCACAACAATTCTCGTCTTGGTCATGTGATGCTTAGTGACAAGTCCCTGCTGAATCCAGTTATTGGCCACAGAGGTGCATTAAACTCCGTCTGTACCGCACTCGGAAGTAAACAAGCTGGGGATCAGAAGATTGCTGAATGGGGCCAGGGTGGTCATAACCATGGAAACGAGCAGTGTATAATGTGATGAAAAAATGAATCAAGCCATGAAAGGAAGCAATATGGACAATCACAATGCATTAGTAAGGTTGTTTGTATTAAAGGGCTTGTCCGGTATTGGGGACATTGGCCTAATAGTACTAGACTGCCTTACACATTACAAACATGCATATACTACCTTTTGCACATATTTCTCAAGCCCCGTTTTCATTCAGTAAATTCTTGGCCGGAAGCGACTGTTTTCTTGTTCTCAGTGACGTACCGGATCCCTTGCAGGCGAGCAAAGCACTGCCCCTCTGGTGACGTCACCGGGCATGGAGCTTTATAATGAATGGAAGCAGATCACTATGCTAGTTAGCATAAAAAACTCCTTCCATGTAATGTGCATGAGGCATGAATATGTATGAAGGGGCGGGCGCAGGGACGCAATGTTAGAATGTAGAAACCGGGAGATGCCGCGCTGCGCTGGGACTCACAGTGCAGTGCGGCAGGAAGTGATTGCACAGATAAACAGATACAGTTGCAAGAAAAAGTATGTGAACCCTTTGGAATGATATTGATTTCTGCACAAATTGGTCATAAAATGTGATCTGATCTTCATCTAAGTCGCAGCAATAGACAATCACAGTCTGCTTAAACTAATAACACACAAAGAATTAAATGTTACCATGTTTTTATTGAACACACCATGTAAACATTCACAGTGCAGGTGGAAAAAGTATGTGAACCCCTAGACTAATGACATCTCCAAGAGCTAATTGGAGTGAGGTGTCAGCCAACTGGAGTCCAATCAATGAGATGAGATTGGAGGTGTTGGTTACAGCTGCCCTGCCCTATAAAAAACACACACCAGTTCGGGGTTTGCTTTTCACAAGAAGCATTGCCTGATGTAAATGATGCCTCGCACAAAAGAGCTCTCAGAAGACCTACGATTAAGAATTGTTGACTTGCATAAAGCTGGAAAGTGTTATGAAAGTATCTCCAAAAGCCTTGCTGTTCATCAGTCCACGGTAAGACAAATTGTCTATAAATGTAGAAAGTTCAGCACTGCTGCTACTCTCCCTAGGAGTGGGTGTCCTGTAAAGATGACTGCAAGAGCACAGCGCAGACTGCTCAATGAGGTGAAGAAGAATCCTAGAGTGTCAGCTAAAGACTTACAAAAGTCTCTGGCATATGCTAACATCCCCGTTAGTGAATTTACGATACGTAAAACACTAAACAAGAATGGATTTCATGGGAGGATACCACAGAGGAAGCCACTGCTGTCCAAAAATAACATTGCTGCACGTTTACAGTTTGCACAAGAGCACCTGGATGTTCCACAGCAGTACTGGCAAAATATTCTGTGGACAGATGAAACTAAAGTTGAGTTGTTTGGAAGAAACACACAACACTATGTGTGGAGAAAAAGAGGCACAGCACAACATCAAAACCTCATCCCAACTGTGAAGTATGGTGGTGGGGGCATCATGGTTTGGGGCTGCTTTGCTGTGTCAGGGCCTGGATGGATTGCTATCATCGAAGGCAAAATTAATTCCCAAGTTTATCAAGACATTTTGCAGGAGAACTTAAGGCCATCTGTCCACCAGCTGAAGCTCAACAGAAGATGGGTGTTGCAACAGGACAACGACCCAAAGCATAGAAGTAAATCAACAACAGAATGGCTTAAACAGAAGAAAATACGCCTTCTGGAGTGGCCCAGTCAGAGTCCTGACCTCAACCCGATTGAGATGCTGTGGCATGACCTCAAGAAAGCGATTCACACCAGACATCCCAAGAATATTGCTGAACTGAAACGGTTCTGTAAAGAGGAATGGTCAAGAATTACTCCTGACCGTTGTGCACGTCTGATCTGCAACTACAGGAAACGTTTGGTTGAAGTTATTGCTGCCAAAGGAGGTTGAACCAGTTATTAAATCCAAGGGTTCACATACTTTTTCCACTTGCACTGTGAATGTTTACATGGTGTGTTCAATAAAAACATGGTAACAGTTAATTCTTTGTGTGTTATTAGTTTAAGCCGACTGTGATTGTCTATTGTTGTGACTTAGATGAAGCTCACATTTTATAATTTGTGCAGAAAGCCATATAATTCCAAAGGGTTCACATACTTTTTCTTGCAACTGCATGTAAACAATCTGTTGGTGACTATAGAAGCCATGCTGCAGTATAAAAGCTACCTAAAAACATCTGGGGAACATGTAGACTCGGCTAGTAACGGTGAGTAAGCGGTTTAAAAAAAAAAAATTTTGATCCTGGACAACCCCTTTAACTTTTTCTACATGATAAATACCATTTGCCCTTTAAGAGTAGTTTTCACTGAACATTACAGCTGCACCCACAATGGGCGATGACTACATTTGTAGCTTATTGCCAGTGTAATAGGTCAGTAATTTCCTGACAAATACTGGCCAGCGTCCATGGACTCTGGGATTAACATATTTTTTATTTTTATAATATAGTATAGATGCAAAGACGACATGACTAGCTGTATCTTCATGGAATATATCTAACAGCAAGTACTGTAGTGAGGGTCAAAGTAGAAGACAACAGACTTACCCTGACAAATAATAGGCCAAAAATATAACTTTTTCAAACAAAGCTTCTAAATGAATAAGACAGCACAGGGCACAGTAGAGGACTATAAGGACTCACTCTCCTCCGGACTAGCTGTGGACGCTATGATGATGCTCCTGAGACAAGGAACCAGATCACTGCTAAAAGCTTTTTCAAAAAGCCTCAGTCACTGGGCGACACTACAAAGAGATGATCTACAGATAACCAGGGCTACTGCCCTTACACACCCGCATCCCCTAATCTCTTGATAAATCGAATTAATACGTATTAGCACAGAACCCATTAGAGAAAATAGTAAATGGTAATTACATTGCTAAAACAAACATCTCAAGCGTTCCACCTCCAAGGTGCATTTATTGCTTTACTGGAACAGCGTTTTTATGTTTAACATATTTTTAAAGAAGTTTTCATGATGTTATTTTTAATGTTCCATGTCAATACCTATATTTAAATAAAGGCCAAATAATCCTGCAGTTTTCCCACTGGCCACTAAGCCTAATAATAGGCGGCACTTCTTGGTCTGTACAGGTCCCTTTACTGCAGTTATCTGCTTATTTATACAGAGAGGTGACATCATTACCGGCAGGATTAGAATCTCTGATAAGACAGGATCCACCATTCACAACAGGTGATACACATCTTATCTATTCTCTCCTTGTACAATGACCTCTGCACAGGTCACAGAACATGCCTAGAAAACTCTCCCACAGAAGTCAATGAGGTCCCCTCAAGATCATTATGTCTATGGCCCATGGGGCTGCCGCAAAGAAATTTTCTTAATGCTTTCTAAATGCTGATAAGAACAGCTCAGGCAAGATGGCCGCCCCAAAAATCATATTTAGGAAAAACAGAATTAAAAAAATCTGCAATCAGAAAAAAAAAGATTAGAAACAAAATAATACATGTTACTGTCTTGGCAGAAAAAAATGTGGTGACACATTTCCCTTAAAGGGGTTTTCCATATTTCAGATATTGATACCTATCCTCTGGATAGGTCATCAATACCAGATCAGTGGCTCCCATTGACCTTCTGCTGTTTTGCTTCCCGCTCTGGTGGCTGCCGAAAACAGCTGATGGGTGAGGTGACAGGTCTCTGTACAGCATTAACATGAAGCTGGGGAACAAATTGACTTTGGATCTTGGATCTGAAGCACAATTTGCTTACCCCTAGAAACGATGGACACCACGATGGGGCCCATTATAAGTCAATAGGGTCCGTGAGGCGCCACTCATGTTCATCGTTTGATAGATACATCACAGCGTTGTGGCTTCTGTCAAACAGATTTCAAAAATGCTATGAGATTTCAGCTCTGATGTCCCCAGAATTGTAAATGTTGCTCAGAAATGAGGCACGTGATCGGTGCAAGATAAGTAATGTATTGCATTTATAAAGTTGCTCCCCAGAAGCTACTGAAAAGTGCTCATAAATGTGGGGAAGTTGGACGAACCCGTCAATTTGGAAAGCACTGGCTGACTTATCTTGTGTGTATGTGGTTTGCTGACCCTCATTTAATGGATGCTGATTGGAAAAAGAAGGACTGGGCATAGTGGATCTCAACATGCCAAATCCTTAGTTTTTACGGTAGATAAGAGGTATATGGCAGCACAGTATTCCACTCACCCAATTGAGAGCACATATGCATGCTCAGCTGAGTGTACATGTGTATGGGCAGAGGAAGGGGCTGTTCAGGAAAAAAAAATCTGTCAAACAGCCCGAGCTGCATGGATATCTTAAAGGCTATGTACTCCTTTGGGGGCAATTGTTTTTATTATTATTGCATTGTACTCATTTTGAGCTAAAATATATTTTTAAATTGGTCTTTATTAAAAATATGAAGTCTTTTTTTCTGTAAAGAGCTGAGATGCTGTAGTAGCACTTTTTGGATTTTCTGTCAGACCAGGAGCCGACAGACTCCTTATCTTTGCTCTGACCTCCTAAACACTCATTATAAATAAGTGTTTATGACCTCTAAGTAATTTAGAGATAAGGTTTATTCGATGACTGGCACAAAGTAAAAGTAGCCACAGAGCTAGAAAAACTGTTAACCCTTGTGACAAAACAGCTCAATATTATTTTAATAAAGGCCAATTGAAAAAAAGATTTTTAGCCAAAAATGAGTAACATGCAATCATAAAAAAAAATTCTTCCGAAGCTTAAGTGTGTACATAGGCTTTAAGTAACTCTGCACATAACTCCTTATTGGCAGGGTCTATGTCAAGCATTAAAGGGGTTGTGCCATTTCAGCAAGTGGCATTTATCATGTAGAGAAAGTTAATACAAGGCACTTACTAATGTATTGTGATTGTCCATATTGCCACCTTTGCTGGCTGGATTCATTTTTCCACGTTTACGATTCCCCTGCAATCCATTAGTGATGGTCGTGCTTCCACACTATAGGAAAAGGCGCTGGCCTCTCTGGTGGCTGAGACTGTGGGAGCGCGCATACGCAGCAGTTCCCATCCTGGCCACCTCGTATCTGCGCTGCAGTATGTCTTTGGAGTGTGGCAGGAAACCCAAGCAAACACTGGGAGAGCATATAAAACTCCTTGGTCAGATTCGAACCTAGGACCCGGCGCTGTAAGACACCAGTGCTAACCACTCAGCCACCCCTGCGCCATTCTTTTTCACTGTTAATTAAAAAATTAACAACTATTTGAATTCCTCCCTTAAAAGCCTCCAAAAAGATGAAGAAATCCTACATTAAGTGAGCTTATAAGGTGTCCTGTGACACCCCACAAGAAAAATACTGAAGGGAGGGCGGAGGTGGCGATGTGGCTCTAAAACATCTGATAAGTGACGTGTCACCTGTGTAAATGTGATCCAGATCCAGCCTTCATAAAGCCCTTCAATACAGCTAACAGAGCAGACACGTCCCCAGCACATTTCTTATTTACAGGCTTGTGACAGGCCTGAGCTGCTGAAAAATTAAAGAGACTTTCGCGAATGTCTCCGAGTGATAAAGGACGACTATTAACACTATCAAAACTGTATACTCTCTGAATCAAACCTGACGTTTCATTTTAATACATCTTGCCACAAAAGCCTACTGTTTTTATGGGCCCTCTATGAAATGAAATCCTAAGGAGGTGCTTTTTCCAATCTCTAAACCATCCATCACAAGGAGGCTTTATGGCGGCCATATTTCTTTTCTTCAAAACTTGATCCCCAGGCCTCTATTAAGCTGGAATGAGCCTTGCTATGGGTCAGGAAGTCAGCCCTGGTCATCTCCATTAACTGTATTAATTTACACTATATCAACTTAATGACATCTTGTCACAACTACCTTTTCAGGCCGCGAAAAATAATATCCAGAAAGTAATATAACAATTTTCAGAGGCTTCAGGCCAGATTAAGGCTCAACAGTAGGTTTTTTTTAGATGTCATCTGTTACAGGCGAGCCAGGGAGGGGGGCAGGGAGAGGAAAGAGAAGTGAGACGACGGACCAGGCTAAGGTCGTTTCCGGGTGACTTGCTTCCTGAAAGGGCATTCTCTGAACGATAATTCTTCTGCCATATTCTTTTCATTACCAATAATACGAGAAAGAAATCTTAAACTTCCAAAACAAAAAGTGGAGCAGAGTTGTAAGGTCAGCTATTGACTAAAAACCACAGATAGAATGATGATCGTTGTATATTATTATATATACGTCCTACTTGCCTTTTTTTTTATACTTTAAAATTTTAATTGAATACACCATATATTGTAATCATAAAATAATTATTTCTTCAAGACCAAGAATCAAGTATTCTTATAAAAAAGCAACCTTGCAAAACGACTGACTGTTCCTGCTCCTTCTCCAGTCCCTCTGTAGACTGATATGTCTCCATAGTAACAGACTACAAAGAATCCCTGTGTAATCCAAGCCTGTAGTCATAATCCCATCTATCTGTCCTCGGCTTCTTGCTAACCCAACAAACCATATGTTAAGATGTAAGGGAAACAGGGATGCAAATGAGCACTTGGCTAGTTCTGCCTCTGATGCCACCAGATGTAAGGCAGCTATCCTATAAAGCAATGTTCCACCTTTTAAACAGGCCTTGAGACATGACTTGGATAATAAATAAGCCAGCATCACTTCTGCAGACAGCTTTTCAGGGCCATTGCCCCTCATCAGTGCAGAGCAGAGACTACTGGCTTAACTGGGTGAGAGGTCCATCAAGATTTAGGGGAGGCATATATGGAGAGTGCCTTAATCAGCATGAGAAGTCTTATAGATAACTGCCTTACATTTGGTGGCATTAGAGGCAGAGCTTGCTAAGAGCTCATTTGCATCCCTTCTTCCCAGAATTCCAGAGGAGCCTATAAGACTCCTCCAGACGATTAAGGAGATACAGTACCCTCCAAAAGAAGTAAGGGAGATATGGATGCCAGTAAGACTACAGGGTCAGAGTACAAAGGGTTTCTTGGTGGTCGGTTACCATGGAGACACATAGGTCTGCAAAGGACCTGTCAAAACAAAACAGTACAATAATTAAGACTGACAGAAATGCTTTATGGTTTCTTTTAAATGCATTGGAGCAATATTTAAAAAAATGGTAGCGAAAAAGCAATTCCTTAAAATAGCAATGTCATCAGACAAAGCAGAAGCTTTACCGCACACAATATGCAGGCGCTATTTTCAATCTGTCTTGTGATGCTATTAGCATAGCCTGTGGTCATCAGTGGTCTCCAGAATCTCATAAATCAAAATACTGTTTCACTAATTGATTCTCAAGATGAGTATACAGCTCAAAATTCCCTGCCGGCCTGCATGTGCATTATATATAACACTATATCGGGAAATGGGTCACCAAAAATTAAAACCAGATAGTGATGCATCTCCTTTTTTCTAATCTGTTTTTATTTTCTGATTGCAGATTTTTGTATTCTATTTCCTGTACATGATTACACGGGTGAGGCTAGGGAGGCTCGTCCCCAATGCGGTATGCTATCGGAGATTTCTGGATCCATATGGGGTGCAGGGCTGGTTCTGGCTTTGTTAGAAAGGTATTTTCATGTACTATTTGATGTCTGATTTTTATTTTTTACATCAATCATGGCATAACCCCTTTAGGGGGGAGAGACAACCACCATGAATGTCAATTTAACGTAATGGACACTGGGATGAGGTGGAAGTAGCAGCCACCCGTACGCATCAAATCCCCAGCAGAAATGGATAAAAATGGTGGAATCGGCCTGCAGCAATCCAGGGTAACTATAGTAACGGTAGTAACATGCGCCTAGAAACACCCCATTGGGCACCTCTCTGACACCTCTGCAGCTAGCGTTTATTGCTTGGCATGTTGATGCACATGAAATATTCATGGTGTTTATCTCATGTGTAGGGAAAACAGTTTACTGGGTTCTGCAGGCCAGAAAATTCTCCCAAGAATTCGCTAGGAAGCGTAAACGCTATTAGACGTCGGGCGTAAATCACACACAGAGACGACATCAACGCCGTGACAAATGAAGAAAACCAACGCTTGCCTTTTATCACGGGTTAACAATAAATGCGGGCGACTTGCAAACAGCGCAATAAGGGGGATTCTCCATCAGGCTCTTCGTGCCGCGTGCCGGCTGGATTAATCTAATGTGCGCTGTTGCATAATATCCCCAGGCAAGTGAGGCAGAAGCCGAGGCTGGAGAGAGAGAACCCACATTTTAAATAGATCTTGTCATTAATGCTTTATTAATTGCCCCGGGCGATGCAAGCTCAGTGCTGGGTGAGCCGCTACAATATGACACTTTAAGGTCAAATCCAATTCCTGCTGTGTTTTATGGACTAGACCAAATATTGAGTTAACAGCAGGAAAGCAGAATTTATTGTTTTTTGTTTTTTTTTCCGGCATCAGTCTCACCAACATTTGATCTAAATTAAAGCAGAAATTTTAATAGAGGCAGAAAACCTTTCGCGCTCGACATCAAACAAACATCAATTGTTTTAAACAGCGACAATAACTCTTGCCGAATTTCTAGACAGCCCTCGAAATTATTCATTGTACAGATGTTCACCGCGATAACAACTTCCTGACCAATCACTTTATGGGGATAAATGAAAGGCCGCGTTATGGGGCTGCCAATGACATGCTAACAGATTTACGACAGGAGCTTAAATGACTGAAAATGATGATATTTAGGAGCTGGGGTTATTTAACCGTCTGTCTGTCCTTCCAGTCGTTGCGAAGAACTGGTGGACTGTTCAGATATGAAGGCAGAATGCGCTTGGTAGTGACATACAAAGAGACGTAATGGGAAAAAATTACCTTACTGTCCATAACAACCAATTAGATCTTGGCTTTTTATTTTTTAAGCTGCTCTGTAAACATGGAAGCTGCACTGTGATTGGCTGTGATGGGCAACAAAGACAAGTTTTTTTTTGTTTAAGGCTTCTTTCACACTCGCGTTAGGCTTGTCCGACAGGCTGTTCCGTACTCACTATAATGGGGATGGGCTGGAGATCCGGTCGCAGCATGGCAAAGATGCCTAAAAGGCGGTCGGACAAGCCTAACGCAAGTGTGAAAGAAGCCTAAGGCCCCCTTACATTGGCCAATTACCAGCAATGAAAGTTTGCTCCAACGCTCATTCCCTATAATCAGAGGCGGATTGAGAACCAAAAGTGGCCATGGAAAATACATAAAAGTGGCCCCATGTTGCAGGTGGGTCCAAATTGACAGAAGGCGGGGCAACATAATTAGGCAGGGCCAGCAATACCATAGTGCAGAGCAATATACCGCCCCAGCTGAACCAAATACCACAGTGCAGGCAGCACAAAATACTGCCACCTGCGCCACAGTATTGAACTGTATCGATGTCCTTAGGATGTCAATACAGTTGAATTCAGGAGGACACCTGCGGCTGCTGGCCAGGTGAGTAGGAGAGAATCAAATTATGTTGTAACCAGCTGGCGGCCGTCAGGAGGGCTCGAGTGGCCTTCCAAGGCATTGGCCCACCAGGAAATTTCCCTGTAGGATCTATGGCCAATCCGCCCCTGCCTATAATTGCCCTGTGTAAAGGTGCTGCCGATCATCTGATGAAAGGGCAAAAGCTCATTAAATAGGTGAAAGCATCGTAGATGCGGACACCAAAATCATGGTTTCTGGGCAGCAGATCTGTCCTACGTAAACAGGGATCTGCAGCTGAGAAAGAATGGCCCAGATTTACTAATGAGTCTGCACAAAAACTCTGCAGTTTGGCGCATCTATGATTTGTACACTTTTCCCCACAACATGTTTGACGGTGGTGGGGCTTTATGGGAACCGGGCAGTGGTGTGCTAAGGGGGGGGTGAGGGGTGGTCTGTCCCGGCTGCCCGCTCTCAGGGGGGTGCTAGAAGCAATGAGCGTTTCAATCAATACAGATGGAAGCGCTCATTGCTGGAGCGCAGGGAACTGCAGTCCTGTCACTCACCACTCAGCTCACCACGCTCCTCCCCTCCTTCAGGCCGGCGGCGCTCTGAATGATGAAGCAGGAAGACTTCTCCACGCTCCACCACTCAGCATGCAGACACAGATCGCTCTGCAGGCCGGTGTGGGCGGAGCCTGCAAATCTGCATATGCTCCGCCCACACCGTGCTGCAGAGCGATCAGTGCCTGCAGAAAAGAGGGGTATGTGAGCTTCAGGAACGGGACAAGGTGAGTAGTTACTGTGCTTTTTGTTTTCCCGGGGCACAGAGGGCATTACTACTCTGGAGGGGGCACAGAGCCATAGGGCATTACTACAATAAACGGGGCACAGAGGGCATTATTACTGTGAAGGGGAACAATGGGCATTACTACTATTAAGGGGGCACAGTGGGCATTATTACTACAAAGGGGGCACAATGAGGATTATTACTATGAAGACACAATGGGAATTATTACTGTGAAGGGGGCACAATGGGGATTATTACTATAAAGGGAGCACAATGGGGATTATTACTATAAAGGGGACACAATGGGGATTATTACTATGAAGGAGGCACAATGGGGATTATTACTGTGAAGGGGGCACAATGGGGATTATTACTATAAAGGGGGCACAATGGGGATTATTACTATAAAGGGGGCACAATGGGGATTATTACTATAAAGGGGACACAATGGGGATTATTACTATGAAGGAGGCACAATGGGGATTATTACTGTGAAGGGGGCACAATGGGGATTATTACTGTGAAGGGGGCACAATGGGGATAATTACTGTGAAAGGGGCACAATGGGGATAATTACTGTGAAGGGGGCACAAAGAAGGCATTACAACTGTGAAAGGGGCACAGAGAGGGCATAACTACTGCGAGGGGGGCAAAATGTGGGCATAACTACTGTGAGGGGGCACACATCTGTACAAAACTACTGTGAAGGTTGTACAGTGAGGGCAATACTACTTTGTGTGGGGGACAATTTTTTTTAAAGTAATGGGGGGTGGGGAAGTGCCAGAGAAAGGACACGCCCCGGGTGCCAAACTCCCTAGGCACGCCACTGGAAAGGGGTGGACCTAAGATGGACCATTTTGCACCAAAATTGCACCACAATTCTGGCATAAAAATTTGTCTTAAATTAGACCAACCAATAGTTGGTATAGAGTCAGAGTAAAGTGTCAGTCCCTGCACCACACTTATCATCCAGCCTGAGCCCCTGTGATAAATCTGGTTCAGGTCTAGACAGGCTACCTTTAGACCATCTTTAGGATTAGTAAATCTCGGCCAATGCGTTTGCATTAGGATGAGTGATCGCTGTAGCATTCGCTCGTCCCCCTACAGTAGAGATGATTGCTGCATGTAAATGCGGGTCTCACCTTCTCTTACAAGCAGGCAATTATCAGGAACGCACCATTCTAACCATCATAACTGCCTGAACAGTCAGCCTGGGTAAAGGGGCCCTTAGAAAGTTTTTGTAAATTTAGCCAAATCGTTTCATGAACCAGTCCCCGACAGGTCATATCTCAAGGATTTCTTTTAAAGTCAGGGCAATAAAACCAACATAATTATCGCACTAAGGCCTCATGCACACAACCGTTGTTGTGTTCCGTTCCGCAAAATGGGGTTCCGTGATCCATTTCAGTGTGTCTTCCTTTATTTTTGGAGGACCACCAGACATAAAGGAATGTAAAAAAGTCTAAGACAGGTTTGCCATGCAAATGATAGCAATAAAACGGACGCGGATGACAATCTTGTGTGCCTCCGCGTTTTTTAGCGGTCCCATTGACTTGAATGGATCCGCAAACCGTTTTACGCGGAAATAATAGGACAGGTTATATTTTTTCGATGGACTGGAACCACGGATGATGGATGCGGCGGAACGGACGTGTGCATGAGGCCTAATGAATATATTTCTATGGGGTTCCAGGACATTGCATGTGCACAGCAATTTTAATAATGTCACCTTCAAAACGGGGGCTTGAGTAAAACATATGCAATTTATGCATGTGATTTTCTGTGATGTGATTTTCTGTGACGTGATATCGTATGGAATTATCGTATGGAGCATTTAAAGGGGGTTGCCTAAGATCTAAAAAGTTTTAGGGTTTGCCGTGCATAGCCTGAAAAAAAAATGAAAAAAACACTACTCACCTTATCAGAGCCTCCCAGTTCCAAGAGTGCAACTCTAGTCTTCCGAGCTTCAGGGTCCATGCTGGATCAGAAACATTACATGTTGTCTACATGCATGTTACTGTTACCTAGCCCTCAGCAGTAACATGTGCAGGAACAGCATGTGAACACTGAGGCTCGGTGGCCAAGTCTCGTTACTGACATAAATGCTGACGTCATTGATTGCCTAACAGCAGTGACGAATGTCATATACAACTTCCAGCATGGCAAGGACAGGAGGAGGAGCAATCGAAATGGGTGGCTCCCACCAGAAGAGTTTTTTTTTCTCCTAATCCTTTTGATCAGTGTACCTACCTCAAAAATTAGCAAGGAAAGAACTGTTACTTCATCTTCTGTTGGCTCCACACAGCTGTTTCCAGGAAGACGCACAGATGGCCATTATAGTCAAAGTATGGTGGCACTTTGTTCTAGCGTTCACTGGAGGTCATAGTGGTCAGACGCCCACAGTTACGCAATTACCATACTGTAGAATATCTTCCACTGCGCATGCGACCCTCTTATATTGTAACTAATACCACACTAATTTGCTGCATACCTTCACATCAGATGTGTCTCTTTGGCAGTTCCTCCATGATCTTGCCACAGCGGAGAACGTTCGGTCTGGGTGATCAAACTTGCCTTCGTTGGCATTAAGGAAAAATGTAGTGAAGGGTTCCTGTAAAATATCAAAAATAAAAGGGTGATCACATGAGTTGGGTATTTCAGAAGAACACTCTACTAAGAAAAACCCTCCAGAATGTACCGAACAAACAAATAAGCAACAAAACGAGGGAACTAGCAGACCACGTCTTGGCTTCTTCTCACTCAAAATAGTCCATGTTGTCTGATTTCAACCTCGCCAACAAACTTGAAACTAGAAGGAATACTGAACCATCAGATAAAAATTCTAACTAAGGTTTGGTTCACAATGCTGTTATTTTATTTCCAGGATTCTAGTTTTTTTCTACCTCAAGTAGAGATGTCCTGAACTAAACCATTCTCCTATACAGTGGCTGATAGGTGCTTCGTTAGACAGCGGTATACAAATGACAGTAAACGGTTTCAAGAATAGATCCCTATAGAGTCCTCCAGAGAGGATATAACATAAATGTACAGTTACTGGGTTGTAACTTATGTAATCACACAACCACAAATGTCTGAAAGGGTTTCTATACAGAGAACGGTATTTCCACCGTCTTTTTATAAAGCTGCAAACGCAGAACTGATCTTATAGCGGTTGTATTCCTCCACAGCACGGTTTTACCCACAGCTGGGGGTAGATTATACCAGCACGCCGCCTGAATTAT
The DNA here is from genome assembly GCF_905171765.1 of Bufo bufo. NCBI lineage: Eukaryota > Metazoa > Chordata > Amphibia > Anura > Bufonidae > Bufo > Bufo bufo. Next base: position 624,379,136 of record NC_053391.1, read on the forward strand.
CTGCTTGCAAGGCTTTTAAATAATAAATCTTATTTACTTACACATGCACAGTTGGCAATGGTGAAATAATAATTTACATTAGAATTGCATACACTTGCAATTAAGTTAAATTGGATGTAGACTGCAGGGCGGGAGTTAAAAAAAACATACAGAACAGAAGAGAGAGAGAAAGAGATAGCTAGACAGAGAGATATGAGATAGGCCTCATGCACACAACGCTCCGTTTTTTGCGGTCCGCAAAAAACGGAAGCCATCCGTGTGCCTTCCGCAATTTGTGGAACGGAACGGGCGGCCCATTGTAGAAATGCCTATTTTTGTCAGCAAAACAGACAAGAATAGGACAGGTTATATTTTTTTTTTGCGGGGCTACAAAACGGAGCCACGGATGCGGACAGCACACGGAGTGCTGTCCGCATCTTTTGCGGCCCCATTGAAGTGAATGGGTCCGCGTCCAAGCCGCAAATACTCCGTCTCAGATGCGGACCAGAACAACGGTCGTGTGCATGAGGCCATAGATAGATAATAAATAAACAGCTAGAGCCTAGAAAGGTACATAGACACATAGAGATAATATAGACTGCTGGTGTTCAGGGGTTACAACCACCTTGCAAATCCAGCAGCAGTGGTCGTGCTTCCGCACTATAGGAAAAAGTGGCGGCCTATGTGCACTCTAGAGATCCAGGCCAGCGCTTTTTCTTATATTCCACATAACACTATGCAGACGACATTATGACTACGTCTGTAAGCACATACCTCCCGACATTTAAAAATTGCAAAGAGGGACAATATGTGCAGCGCGCATCGTGGCAATTTTTTCCTAGTAGGCCACGCCTCTAACTCCGCCCAAAGCATAATTACTGACTCCATCAGAACTGCAGCAGCTGGGGATCAGTTAGGTGAGTATAAGTTCCTTTATGTTTTTTTACAGCATGTGGAGCCCCTCGGGCAATTTTTTCTTCTATTCCACAGCTCCACAAAACAACTGAAACATGTCCTATACTTTTCAGTGAAAATCAGGACGTGGCCTCATTGAAGTCTATGGGTCCGCAAAAATACGGAATGCAATCCGTTTTTTTGCGGACATGCTGAACTGTCTGCAAAAAAACGGATCCGCATTTTTGCGGACAGCATATGGCCGTCTGAATGAGCCCTAGAATAGATGCTCCAGAAATGTTATTACAGGGGAAATACAATCAGTTAGGGTACTTTCACACTTGCGGCAAACAGTTCCGTTGCCGGAGCTGGCTGTCAGATGCGGCAATATTGACGTAAACGGATGCATTTGTGAGACAGATCCGACTCACATAAGTATTGCAATACCGTATCCGTCTTTCCGGTTGTCATCCGGAAAAACGGATCCAGTATTTATTTTCTTCTCATTTTTAAAGGTCTGCGCATGCGGATCCACTTTGCTGGAACACTTGGGGCCGGATCCGGCATTAATGCATTTCAATGGAAATTAATGCCGGATCCGGAATTCCGGCAAGTGTTCAGGATTTTTGGCCGGAGAGAAAACTGCAGAATGCTGCGGTATTTTCTCCGGCCAAAAAACGTAAGAGGGACTGAACTGATTAATCCTGAACGGAATGCTCTCCATTCGGAATGCATTAGGATAAAACTGATCAATTTTTTTCCGGTATTAACGCTAGTGTAAAAGTACCCTTACTATAATAGACACTCTAGGAGAGGTGATAAGTCTTTGAAACCAATTATATGGAAACAAATCTTTATATGAACCTAATGAACCTAGGTACTGATAATGTGCTGCTTAAGGAGAAGCTGTCGCCTCTCCTTCTCCTGACTTGTCTGTTTTAGTAACTACTTGTGTCCCTCATGTAATAACAATTCTGAAGCATCTGTTCTTATGACTCCATGTTGTGTCATTCTATCCTTATGCCTGCTACAAGTTTAAGGATAAAGGTCCAGCTGGGTGCTGCCAATTGGGGCGGTGTCCCTGCATAGTCTGACATTATTCAATCAGTGCTGCCAATGTCAGACTGTGCAGGGACACGCCCCTAACTGGTAACACCCATCTGGACCTTTATCTATAAAGGTCTAGCAAGAATAGCTCAACAGAAAGTCATAAGAATAGAAGCTCCAGAATTGTCATTTCACGGGGAATAGAATTATTTCCTAAAACAGACATGTCAGGAGAGGAGACAAGTCCTCTGAATCTGAGAAACATCTCCCTTTTGGCCATTATATCCAGAGGCCACTAACCACCAGTTACCTAGTCCACCAGTAAATGACATGCCATCACTCTGCAAACTTGCAATAATTATTCCTAAAACCTCTTCACACATAATTTGCCGCTCTGCATCCACACGACTCGGGTCCACTCCTAAGCTCATTTCTTTTTGTTTTGTTCTTGTCACTGCAGTCTGCTCTGGTGTAAAACATGCAATGACAGGTTTCAAAGTTACCAGGCTACCGCTGCCCGAGTACGTTACTTTGTAAACTGGCAGTGCCATGGAAATTAATTGTGCTCCGTGTCACCCATTAAAGAAACAAAGCAGCCAGCAGAAAGTAGCCTCTAGCGCAGAGAGACATGTCGGCATTAAACAAGCGTGGTTATTTGTTTTTTTTTTTCTGCCTCTGTGAATTCTATAGTTTTTTTTCTTTGTAAGTTGTGTTGTATATTTTTAGTATAATTTTAATTAATCAATATCACATAAGTGGGGGTCAGACTCCTGCCCCTCTGTGATCAGCTGTTTGACGCTCTTGAGAGTGCTGCCTTCTCTTCACTGTTTATCTGCTTGATGTCAACATAGCAGCGGCTGAGCAGTGTAATTACAGCTCATCCGTCCCATTCACTTGAATGGAAACGGCTGTAATTACACTGCTCAGCCGCTGCAATGTTTTCATCAAGCAGGTAAACAGTGAAGAGAAGGCAGCGCTTGCACAAACTCTGTGAGCTGATTGGTGGATGTGCCGGAAGTTGCCCCCCTGCCGATCTGATATTAATGACCTATCCTGATGAAAAACTGGACAACCCTTTTAACATACAATTATATAGTTTTTTCTGTTGCAGTGTAGCAACATGTGAGTCCAATCCAGCAAATGCCAGACATCCATGATGTTCAACGGACCCCACTGTCGGGTTCCTATTGCAGTTTTCTTGGGTTACTTGACCACTCCATACAGCTGTATTTTGTACAACTTTTTTGATGGACTCTGACACAAGCTCTTAATGGAATCTATGCAAGACATGTGAACCTAGCCTAACATACAATTTCCATGCATTTATTAATATAGAATTATGCAAAGAAATCCAGCATAATATTTCGTTATTTTATTTAAACAATTTACTTTTTTTACCTTAACTAGCATCTGTCAATGTAATCAACCCATTTAAATCAGGCATACTGCCTGGTAGGGTTGATCATGCCGAGTGAAATGATACCTTTCTTTCTGTCTGTATGTTAAACAGCTGAAGAAAGATCTGCCTTTTTATTTATATGCAAAAAAGCAAGTCTGAGCAGCAAGAGGCTGGCCAGAGTCCTTGGAGCACTGCTTTTGTGCTCTGATCACTCCCTGCTCACCTCCGTGCGCGCCACAGGTTCACATCTCTAGAGGAGGTTCCATTAAGAGCTTGTCACAGATCCAGCAAAAAAACTAAACAAAACTGGACAAAATACCTACTGGGAGCATAATAGAACTACTGGTGGCATTACAGGACATTAGAACTACTGGTAAAATATAGGAGGACTTATTACTACTGGAGACTTTATAGGCATGATTTGCAGAGGGGCTATATTACTACTGGGGACACTGTGGGAGTGTTATTATTGGGGCACCGAGGAAGCACTGTTACTACTGGGGGCATTGTGGGGGTGTTATCCTTACCGCAGCAATATGGGGTCATTATTATTAGTGAGCACAATATGAAGGGCACTACTACTAATGGGGGCACTCTCGGGAAGCAATAATATTATTGGAGGCACTGTAGGGGCACAATTACTATGGGGGGACTATCTGTATGGCACTATTATTTCTGCAGTATAGTGTTTGGGGGCATTGGGGGTAGCAGCAGGATGACAATGTTGGGGAACCAGGAGAAGGATGATAGAAAGGTGAAGAACCCAAGATGTCTGTGTGGCAAACGAGACGTAGCTGAAAGATGTCCTTATTGTGGTCTGCTCCGAATGGAGAACACGAGGAAAGAGAACATCTACATCAGAGGAGACGTCCCTGGATATAATAGGTAAGTAGTGTTGTATGTTTGGTAGCACTGAATGTAATGTCTATCTAAATATCTCTTTAGCACTGGGGGCTTCAGCTTGAGGAACATCTCAGTGCCTCTGGGCCACTTAATCCGCCCATGCCTCTCAGACTTGTCAAGGTGTCTTCCTTCTGAGGGATTGTACCACATTAACAGTCTTGTTGTTTTATTTCTCTTTTGTTAGTTGGGTATTAATACTGTGATACCATTTTAAACGTCGTTACTTGTGTTGACATTGTAACACATAAGTATGAGCTCTGCCCTCAACCTCATTGAGTTGTCAAATCCAGAAATTACTCTCAAATAACTTTTGTCTAGAATATTGTTTTACATTTTCAAGTGGTGACCTTTAAAGAGCCTATGGAGGCCTTGCACATAGAATGCATAATGATGTGGTCCTCGAAGCAAGGAAACTCGAGAGGCCCCTTATGCTGTATTTCTACTTTATTATATATTGTTTTTTTACAATGTTATCTGCCTGCAGTTTGCTTTCTTCTATTAAAGGCTGGTAGGAAACCAACAACCCTGTTACACATTTTATAGTCTACGAAATTACAGATTCAGCATTTGTCTGCAAACCTCCAACGAAAATATCATTAATGTCATGCTAATATAAGCGTCCATATTTCATGTAGTGCACCAGGAGCGGACAGATGAACTTGCTCTTTTTATAAACATACTAGTGGCTTCTGGAGTGATGTGGCTTTTCTGAGTTGCTGTTCTTGGCTTCTACTCTGAATTTGTAATGAGCTTAGGGTCACCTGGTTGCCCCCCGGGGGGTCTTAATAACCCGTATCCCATACAAACAAACTTTTAGTGTATACTGGGGCGTTATTTTTCTTAGGGAACATTTGGATAGAGTTACAAGTGAACGTGGGAAAGCTAGGAGGCCATGTATGTGCTCACCTCGCCAAGTAACAGAGGTTTACAGTCCTGTGCAATGTGTATGTTCTTGTGCTGTGAAACCAGTCACCAGTCCTGAGCTCTACGAGGCCTGTGACCCACAAAGAACTTCTACAGGACCCTTCCCGCCAATTGTTTGTTAGGATTTTGTTATGATTGCATTGATCTTTTATCTGTATTTTACATAAAAGTAGAAGTCTATGAAGATATAAAACCACTGAATTTATAGGGAGTTTTAAGTAAAAAAAAAAAGCGCCTGTCAGCTCTGTTTTTAGTAAATAATTGGATTTTTCAAGAACTAATTCTGGGTTTCCTTTTATTACAATTGCGTGTTGAGCTGTTCCACTGTTATTCCTCCTAGAAAAGCATGAATAAATGGACAACTTTGTGTTACTACTTAAGGGTGTGCCCTTACACAGTCTGACATTGTCCAATCAGTACTGACACATCCAGACTATGTAGGGACACGCCCCTTTAACAAGAAGAATGGTGACACCTAGTTATTCATTTCTTCCTACATTTCCAGGAGAAATAACAGAAAGAACGCAACAAAGTTATGAAAAAGATGCTCCAAAACTGTTATTTGATAGTAAATACAAGTATATACTAAAACAGAAATATCCCAAGTGATGACTGGTCCTCTGCTAGGAGTTTGAAGTGAAGGTCCAGATGGGTGTTACCAGTTGGGGGGGGGGTGTTCCTGCACAGTAACCTTGGCAGCACTGATTGGATAATGTGTGCAGGGACACACTGGTAACACCCACCTGGAGCCTTATTGCAAACTGCTGGAAATTCATAAGAGGAATTACACGCCATAGAGCCATAAGAATAGATGCTCCAGAATTGTTATTACATAGGGGATGCTAGTAGTTATTACAACAGACATTTAAAGGGGTTGTTCAAGATTAGAGAAACATGGTTGCTTTCTGCATGCTGCATTGCAGCTCTGCCCCTTGACTCCAATGCAACTGAGCTACAGTGCAATGCCAGAGACAACTCATGGATGGCATGCATTTTTGGAAGAAAGCAACCATGTTTTTCTGATCCTCAACAACCCCTTTAAGCACAGAACTAATGTTCTATAGTCAGTGTAAAAGTCTCAGCAGCTGGAAAGGGGTAGACCGCCTGTTTGTTTCTTACATCCATAAAAATCTATTTTCATATAGACATAAGAATGTAGAGAATCTCAATGGTGACAGACCCTAAGATTAGTTCTCAGACATCAGATATATAAAGATATATAAAGCCAGTATTCGACACTGTGAGCACAGCACATTCACCTAATGAGAACCTATATGAATAATTCAGTTTTTTACATCCTCAATCTCCACATACTTCAAAACATTGTTTTTCAAGTCTAAGGAAGGTCTGAAAGATTTTAGACTGCAGCAGCTAAGACTATTGGCAGGAATAGAAAATGTCCATTGAATGTTGATGACAGATGAACTGAAGCTCCCTTCCAATGCAAATAAGTTAGAGATGTATTGAGCAGTATGCCCGTGAGCTGTAGAGGACTGGCTCAAGGTATATGTGGGCCCTCGGGCACTAAAGTCACAGTAGGCTTCTTGTCTACTCCACTACTTCATGGTCACCAAGAACACCATGGGCTCTCCAAGACCTGGCATCTGCTCAGGTCTCCCTGATCCGGATAGTAGCTCTAGGGGATAAAGGGGAAAAAACTCAGCTGTAGGCTGAAAGCGAGCAGTTGGTGCTCCCCATAGCTACGTGGGGGGAGTTCTCCTTGACGAGAGAGATCACCCACCCAAGACAAAGGGGGTTCAGTGAAGTTACACACCGTGCGACTCCGCCGAGCCGAGAAATGCTTTCTTTTCAGCAAGCTGAACTATTTTGTCCAGTAAAATGATGGGCTCCCTGAGGGAAACCCAAGGAACCCCCCATTTATAGTCAGCAGGGTTTCCATCATATTATGGATTTTTTTTTTAAACCCCCAAAAAAAAAGAAAAAAAAAAAGAAAGGGCGATGTGAATGCAGTGAACTTTTGATGTGTCATAGCGGTGGGGGTCTGAGTGCTGAGACCCCCACTGATCAGAATGAAGGAAAAGAAGCACCTACATAGCGTGCTCACTCTCCTCGCTGCAGGAGGTGGGATCAATAGAAAGTCTATGGGCTCATCTCTTGCAGGAAGAAGAGGAACTGCGCTATGTGAGCGTTACAGTGTACTCATTCTAGCGTTCAGTGGGGGTCTCAGCATTGAGACCCCCAACAATCAAAACCTTTGAAATATCAAAAGTTTTTTTTATTTATTTATTTTTTATTTCAGAGACACTTTAAGAGCTCTGCCACGGCGGAGCATTGCCGGTAGTGTTAGTAGGAGTGACGGCTACATGTGCTTTACATTGTGACTACAATAGTAATCAGTAGGAGCGCTGCTCTCATCATCACTCATGACTTTCCTCATAACCGCAGCTGCTGGCTGAGAAAACCTTTGCACACAGACGTGTCACTCAAATACCTGCTGCTCAGAATTTTTTACATTTTCAAGTCAATTTGCTGTTTGATTTCAATGATAACGTCGCGGATTGTGTGAGAAAGAAGCAGACACCTGACAGGTTAATGGAATTTACAATTAGTCACTTAAGCAGCTTATGGTAAAAGGGTGGACGGTGTAAGGGAGATGGATCCTGATGAAGTCAAGGCATGAACAAGATGTAACCAGGGGCAGGGGCAACGACCTCCAATAGCCTCTCGGTTATATAGGGTTTATATAAGGTTACAGGTAAAAGTGGGTTTATAAGGACCCATTTCGGAAGAATTTCAGTCATTCCAGTTTTTTAAGTATTGTGCATCACAAAACCTACAAAACATAAGGAGATAACTTGAAGGCTTTGTACATGCAAAGGCAGAAGACTTCCTATAAGTAGTAATTAATATTAAAGGTAACCTGTCACCACCATAATGTTCCCCAACCGCCGGCCATACCTCACAGCTATAGTCAACATGTCTCCAACGATGTCTTTGTCATCCAATGGAAAAGTTTGCCAAAAAACTACTTTATTCACCCCGCACGGTGTGTGCAAATGGGCTGCTTGAAGTCAAGGGGGCAGTGGTCTTGATGCTCCAAGGCAAGCGAGTGGCGTCACCTTCTTAGCGCTTTCTCCTGATTGACAGCTGTGTGTGTTTTTTTTCTTTTCTTCAGACGCAATACACTCGAGATTCTGTGCGTGAGCCCTTCTGCTTCGTCTTCAGGGCCTCTGCGGTGAGCCTCGCCTGGCGTACCTTGCTTCAGAGACTCACTGCGCAGGACCCGACTAATTCACTGCGCAGACACTGACATTTGTGCAGGCGCTAAAAACAAAACAGCACATGCGCGGGATCTCAGGCGCATTGTATCTGAAGAAAAAAAGCACTGAGGCTTCAACCAGGAGGAAAGAGGCCTGACAGGGGTGCAGCTAATATGACTTAAGTGTTAAAGGGGTTGTGCAGCGATTTATATTGATGACCTATCATCATCAATATCTGATCTGTGGGGGTCTGACACCCCGTACCCCAGCCGATCAGCTGTTTGACAAGAAAGAGGTGCTCCATGTGAGTGCTGCTTCCTGGTCATTATACTGCGCGTCATCTCCTGTGGAGCGTCATTACACTGCACGTCCGAGATAAAGTGCAGCGTAAAGAACAGGAAGCTTTGCTAGCATAGAGCGCCGCCTCTTCATCCCAGGTTTTGGACCCCCACAGATCAGATACTGATGACCTATTCTGAGGATAGGTCATCAATATAAATTGCTACACAGCCTCTTTAAGACCAGTGCCCCCTTAACTTCAAGCAGTCTATTTGCATACGCCACTCGGGGTGAATAAAGTTGCTTTTTATGTTGGCAAACTTTTCATCAGATGAAATAGGCAAAGACATCAATGGAAGACATGATGACTTCAGCTATGAGGTACTGTGGATGGTTGGGGAGGTATTATGCTGGTGACAGGTTCGCTTTAAGATCAAGGCTTATAAGTTGCAGTGAAATAAGTAGCAGATATAATCAGGGCCTTAGTGCTAACACACATCACTAATAATAAAGTCCCTGGCAAATATTTATTATGAGGGGAATTTTTAAAGCCAGTTTTTCAAGGAATCTGCTTTGCTGTAATTTGTACCAAATTTATCAAATATCACACACAGCTTGATAAATGTGGTGCATCTTTAAGTCTAACATTTCTGTCTTGAGCTGTTACTCAACCTTCTATGCACCCCTATACTTTTTCCCCCCTGAAAAGTCGCAGTTGATCAATCTAGCTTAAATCAGCTCAAGGGGCTAACCATTCCCACTTTCGCACCCATTTCTGCAAGCTGGAATAAGTGGTGTAAAAATGCAAAATGGTGCAATTTTTGAGAGCCAGTAAGACCAAAAAGCCACAAAGTCAAGCCAATAGCAGGCTGCGACAGGAACGAGCCTCCCTAGCGTAGCCAGCGATGCTAGGGAGACTCGTTCCCGTCGCGGCTTGCTATTGGCTGCTCCATCGCCAGATGCTTTGATCTGTGTGGCGGGGAGATGCAGCGGCGGCTGTGACAGCATTTGAAGTGATGCGGGTGCCGGGGAGTGAGGTAAGTACAATCTGTGAGAGGGGCCCAGGCATTTGGGGGGGCATTTTTGTGGTTGGATAACCCCTTTAACAGATATAATGACTATAACAGATATAACAATAGCTTCTAAGAGGAGCATAATTGAGAAAAATGTCATAATAAATACAATAACAGAAAAAATAATAAAACTCAATAAAATAGTAGAAAAATACTCATACAGAACAATACTAGAAATTGAGCAGGTTCTGCATAGACAAGCACCTGGTTTTCCAAGGATACAATAAAACTGTAAATCGAGGATTGTACCCAGACTAGTGTATTTGTGGGGTAAGTCCCTTTGTTACCCAAGGATTATGGTTTGGGTTTAAAATCCATATAGCAGCTCTCCTTTTCAAGAGAAAAAAAAATTACCCGGTTCCCTCCTTTTAATCTTTTCAGCTGTAGGTCCGCCAATTCCCAGGATCCTCTTCTGCCATCCAAGATGGTCACATCGCTTCTCAGACTGCCTATTTGGTGGTCCAAGACACTTCCTGTTGCCCTCAGATTGGCCCGCACTGCTCATTTGAACAGCGCTGGCCAATCCAAGAGCAGGGCTGGACAGGCAGGGTCTGAGAAGCGGTACGTCCATCTTGGAAGGCAGAGGAGACACCCAGGAACCTTCTGATCTGCAGCTAAAAAAAAAATTACAAAGGAGAGAACCATGTAAGTGTTCTGTTCATTACCCAGTTAATGTGATTTTTTTTTTCATGAACCAGAGGGTCACTTTAAAGATTTTTTTTTAACACACAATGAACCCAAAGATATACTTACGATTCTAACAAGCCAGCACAGCGTTAAGGTGGACGTGGAGTAATGTGTGTTGTAGTGATAGGGTGGCGTTTGGTCGTCTTCCCAGGTCTCATAGCGCTCGGCATAAAACACTGCTCTCTTTGGATTCAAAGCACCAATAGGCTACAATAAAAAAAAAATATATATATATGATTTTGTTTTTAGACATCAACTCAGTTTTTTCACATTAAGATACATTTCAACAGCTGCATATATTTACTGTAACCCTTCCTGCATAGTAGCTGCAGAACTCACTAAGGATATACCGGCAATAGGAGAACGCAGGCCGCTGTTTAATTTCACAGATAATGCCTTAGAAGTTATCATATGAACACAGACACCTGACAATCTAATAACTTCCCATTAATCAACAGTTTATACATAATACAGCTCTGCCTAATACAAAAGCCTTATCTTTCAGGGTTAACACACAACATTGGGTGTTTAAGAGCTCAAATACGCCTGTCACATTCCACAAAACTAAATGACAGCTCGATTTGCTTCACACAGCATGTAGGGAAATCGAAAGAGGGGCACATCGTACAAAAACAACAACCAAAAAAACAAAGCGGAGATGTAAACTGAAACTTTCCAAAATCAACGTGCACTGAACGTGATCTAAATGAAAACAGGGCAGAACGAGTGGTCAGTGAATTGGAAAGTGTTCAGCAGCCCTGCAAAAAAAAAAGATCATGTCCTATTCTTGTCCATATCATGGACAAGGATAGGACTTGGCCTATTGAGGGCCAAACCTTCAATTCCACAAAATGCGGAACGCACGCGGCTGGTATCCGTGTTTTGCGATTTGCAAACCGGCTGTTTGCATGAGGCCTAACAAAGCTATGGCTTAGAATTAAAGAAGCCAGCAGCTGCCCCTAGGAGGGACTTACTCAATACACAAAGTCCACAATAAATAAATAAATATATAAATGAATACATAAATGAAACATTATTTTGTATAAAATAAAAACATACATATCATTAAAAAACATGCACATATTATTAGGTGTTCATGCAATTGTAATAATCTGAAGAATTAATTTATCATGTTATTTGGTCTAAAACATGAACAGTATGAAAAAAAAAAATGCAGAAATAGTTTTATTTTTGTGTAGTCACAATTACTGCAAATCTGAGATTTGAGACCTCTTCAACCACTATCACATTATACCTCTGGAGAGTAGCTGTATCAAGATGCCCCTGTATAGATTATCCATTTTAAGTATTATCTAGAAAATAAAGTTATAATTTAGTACACGCAGTATGATAATTATGGTTGAAGACTCGTGAGATGGCGATGTTCTCTTGAAGAGTCACAAAGTTCGGGCTACAAAACCTCTCTTCCAGCTTGACTGACCACCTCCTACAAGTTTTGGATGTGCTGATGCCTTGTACTCTCCCGCTCATGCCTAATACAGCAAGGTGCACTTCCTGGGCATGTGCGGTTCAGCGATGAGGCTGCCTCGCTACACTACACATGAGCAGAAAGAACAAGCAAAGACAAATGCATAGTAACATAGTATATAAGGCTGAAAAAAGACATCTGTCCATCCAGTTCGGCCTGTCATCCTGCAAGTTGATCCAGAGGAAGGCGAAAAAAAACCTGAGGTAGAAGCCAATTCTCCCTAAGGAGAAAAAAAATTCCTTCCCGACTCCAATCAGAATAACTCACTGGATCAACGACCCTTCTCTAGTAACTATAGCCTGTAATATTATTACACTCCAGAAATACATCCAGGCCCCTCTTTTAGTGAATTCACCATCACCACCTCCTCAGGCAGAGAGCTCCATAGTCTCACTGCTCTTACCGTAAAGAATCCTCTTCTATGTTTGTGTACAAACCTTCTTTCCTCCAGACGCAGAGGATGTCCCCTCGTCACAGTCACAGTCCTGGGGATAAATAGATGATGGGAGAGATCTCTGTACTGACCCGAATTATTTATAAATCTGAGCCTTGATGGAGTGAGGGGCACATCAACCAAGCTGGAAGTGAAGGTTTGAAGACTAGACTTTGTGACTCTTCAGGATAGCGGTGCCACCCCCATGACTTCAACCGTAATTGGTATACAGCATGCACTACATTATAACTTTATTTTCTACATAATGCTGTCATGTGGCGGCAGTGCGGCACAGTTACATCCATTCACATTTGGCTGTCAGATACTACAGTTCAGGCTGTTCAAGTTCCCCTTCCATCCGCAGTCAGAGGGGATGGATTTCCACTTTTCATAGGTCTAATCTAAACCTGGAAAATATCTATAAATGACCAGTGGCCAATGTAAAATATTACACATTTATTACCTCAATTATATTAAGGGAGAGTTCACATCACCGTTATTTTTCCGTTCTTCCGATTCGTCAGAAGAACAGAAAAATAAAGGAAGAAAAAACGGATCCTGTGCATCACTTATGCACATTTGGAATCCTTTTGAGCCATTTCTCAGATACATTTTTTTAGATGGAAAAAAAGTCCTGTATGCAGTACTTTTTTTCCGTCAGATGGAAATGGCTAAAATGGATGCAAAATGTGCATAACGAATGCTCCGGATCCTTTTATTTATTTTTTACAGGATCCGTTCCCCCCCCCCTGTTCTACTAACAGATAAGAAGAATGGAAAATGAAACGGAGATGTGAACTCCCTAAGATAGTCATTATCCACTGAATGCCTTCACAAAATAATATGGGAAACCCGTACATGGGTTTCACCATTCATATAAAAGGTGCTCATAAAAGTGTGTAAAAAAACAACAAAAAAAACTGAATTACTCTCAGAAGGAAATAAGAGCATATAACTGGGCTACTTGCCCCAGGGCTATGAAGCTTGGGGAGACTGAGGGCGGAGGCTGCCTACAAACCAGATCAATATGCCTGCTGAAGTCTATCACTGGAATAACACGTCTAATGGAAAGAGACGTTGGCTCGCACAGGATACGTTTGTAAAGCACGTTTAATGATGAAAACGGCTCATGGAGAATGGCTGATGGTGTTTGGTGACACTGAGCAGCCACGCTACACATAGTGGGGTTGAATTTTACATTTTGTGAACAGGGCTGAAGTCATGTTAAAAAAACAAACCTCAGAAATCTCAGCAGCTGTAGAACATACAAGAGGAGACATGACTAGGTCCGGGAACAAATGATCTGCTTAACGAGAAGGTCTCATGTAATAAAAAAATGTAAAACCATGGTAAAATAATTTCTCCACCTGGAATGTAATAAAATATTTTGTCTCTGTTGAGATAACTTACATTGGTGGCAGTGGTAGTGACCCTCTATTTTTCCTTCACTGCCAATAGTTGTATCCCCCTAGTGAGTCAAGCTGTGGTGGACAAGCATGCACGGTTCATATAGGTCTAGCTCCTGCTCTGCAGTCTGGTGATGCCTCTTCTCTACTTGTCTAGTGTTGCTATCCTACCTTATCTATGCCTCTATAAGTAAAACTGAGCATTCATTGCTCATCCAGCCTCTAATGAGGAGATGGCTCTGCTTATCATGTCCCAATCTATACAGCAAAGCCATTAATGAGTTACTGAAAACAGAAAGCACCTATGACTGGTTAAAAATCTGACTACCATCTGGACACAATTTTCCAGATTACTAAAAAAATAGGAAACATGCTGTATGTGAGGAACTGTGGCAACTTACTTATTCTGATACTTTGATTGACACTTTGGTGATGGGATTTACAGGGTGCAATCTTCAGCTTTAACCGTACATCAAACTGATGCCTTAATCTAAAGGTAACCTGGTGACAGGATATCTTTTAAAGCTATGTAGTGAAGTACCGCAGTGCGCTGCTCTGCAGATAAGGCCAATAACATCAACTGGAAGTGCAATTGGCTAATAGCAATTTTCATATTTTTAAGACTCTGCAATGAAGACTGGGAAGTTATCCTCTGTAACACAAGTGGCGGGACTCAGATGAAAACTCCTACTGACTTTTGGATAATGCTTTACATCAGGTATTTAAAATAAATTTTTAGTTATCTGATTATATATTTTTAGTAATATTGAACTAATAAAGGTCCTTAAAATAGTCTATTAAGGCAGGCATGCCAGAGTATTACCAATTAGATTGGCTTTCCGGTACTTTTATATTAATGTCTTATCCTCAGGTTAGGTCATTAATATCTGATTGGCATGGGTCTGACACCCCTCCAACCCCTAATGGATCAGCAGTTCTACAGTACATACAAGTTGATCCAGCAATGAAACGTGTTGCATAAAACAATTCTTCTTTATTGTAGACAAGACTAAAATCACCATGGTACTTGGTCTGCATGTTATCACCTACGCTTTTTCGAAAATTCTTACTCGTGCTCAAGAAAAATTCTTACTCATGCTCAAGGCAGTGCTATAGCAGCTCCTGCACTGGAACAACACAGCTCCACCAACTATGTAGTGGACTGGGCTGGTTACTCTCAGTGCTGCGTCCATTCAATTCACCAGGAGCAGTGCTGCAGTAACCAACTCTGTCCACTACACAATGGACGGAGCTGCGTAGTCATAGCCCCACAGCTACTGCAGAGCAGCCGATCGGTGCGGCGAGGGGTGCCACACCCCCACCAATCAGATATTGATTTCCTTTCACTTATCACTATATAAGGCTACTTTCACATCTGCGCTTTTCCTTTCCGTTATTGAGATCCATCATAGGATCTCAATACTGGAGGAAAACGCTTCCGTTTTGTCCCCATTCATTGTCAATGGGGACAAAACTGAACGGCGTACACCAAAATGCATTCCGTTCTCTTTGGTTGTGTTCCCATCCTGGACATAAAAATGCTGCAAGCAGCGTTTTTGAGTGAGTCATGCAATGCGGAGCAAAATGGACACAAAAGAGAACGGATCCGGCACTCATTGAGTTACAATGGTTTTAGTGAAGGATCTGTTATTGCTATTTTAGAGATGTTCAGAACGGATGCAGGCGGTTGTATTATACTAACGGAAATGTTTTTGCTGATCCATGACGGATCCAGCAAAAATGCAGACGTGAAAGTAGGCTTACTTGTTTTTTATGGTTACAAATGGCAGTACAGGCACTGCATCACACGGGGACAAGAAACTC
Source organism: Bufo bufo (assembly GCF_905171765.1). Lineage (NCBI taxonomy): Eukaryota > Metazoa > Chordata > Amphibia > Anura > Bufonidae > Bufo > Bufo bufo. The sequence goes on from NC_053391.1 coordinate 624,394,694, forward strand.
CTATAAAATTAAGAGACAATAGTCTAAACCTGTGGAAATTATTATTAACTACAGCATGATCATGGTGCCATTAAAGGGGTTATCCAATAATATAAAAATGTCCCCCCTATGCCGTGCCCCTCACAATGAATATACTTACCTGGCTCCCCGTACCGCTCCTGGTCCCTGCACTACCGCTGCTTCTCCCCGTGCACGGATCCAAACATACGGTTTCGGGAGGGGGGGAGGAGCCAATGGCAGGCGGGGACGGGCCTCCCTAGCATCACCCGCGATGCTAGGGAGTTGTGTGTGAGGGGCCCTGGCATATGGGGGACATTTTTATAGTATTGGATAACCCCTATAAACACCATCAGCAGTGCCTGATCCTAGTCCAGTGAGTTCCCTAAAACCGCCATAGAAAACGTAAGGAAAATGAACATCTCATCGTTTTCCCTGCTGAAGAGAAAACGAACTGCACACTGCTTTTGGCAGAAGAGTTCACACTTCAATGCTTTCATTTGCATTATTACAGTACGAGGCCTGCAGGCGTGATCACTTCCTGCAACACACTAATTGTCATTCTTATCTCCTGCCACTCAAACCGCTCAAGTATTAGCAGACAGCATATCTGGTGCTCAGTGAGGAGGCTTGTCCGCGGCCTCACACTCCCATCATTGCTGGTAACAGTGAACTGTGATGAACTCGACTGTGTGTGGTTTCCGACTCGTTGTTGGATTAGTCAGAGCGAGTTCAGCGTGGTGACGGGTGCACATGTTGTGATCTGTCCAATAATCCGACAAATGCCCAAGGCCATCTATGATCAGTGGTTATCACTGGTGCCTTGCAGCGCTGGGGCCCTAGGTTTGAATCCGATCAGGGACAACATCTGCATGGAGTTTGTTTGTTCTCCCCGTGTTTACGTGGGTTTCCTCCAGGTTCTCCGGTTTCCTCCCAGACTCCAAAAATATACAAAATTGGCTTCCTAGGAAATTGACCCTTGACAGCCAGCGTCAGTGGTCGCCTATGGCAGCCACCGACTTCCCAGGAAGTCTGCCCAGCCACACAACTATCCCTGCGCTCACTGGGATTTGTCATTGCGTGTAAATACCAGAAGCAAGGACATATGGACAATACAGGCATGGAGACTTGCAGGTCCATCTAAGGCTGTGACGGCTAACCTCCGACGCTCCAGCTGTGGTAAAACTATGACTCCCAAGATGTACACTTGCTTGGCTGTTCTGAGAATGAATGGAGCATGCTGGGAGTCGTAGTTCACCACAGCTAGACTGCCGGAGGTTAGCCATCACTGAATTCTAAGGCCTCTTCCACACGAGCGATACCGATTGTGTCAGGATCTGTTCAGGAACAAACTGATGGTTTTGCACTCAAGTTCTCTCAAGTTTGTTTGCGATGGCGTTCAGTGTGTGCGTTTTTCCCTACGGATGCAATCAGTTTTGATTCGTTTTTCACGCGCGTAAAGAAAAACTGAAAAATAATTTTTATCTCCTCAACCATCAGTGAAAAACGCATTGCATCCGGATGTCTTCCATTTTTCACGCAATCAGATGTGTGAAAACTGCACAATATACTTTGAGATTTTTCCTGAACACAGAGATGATGCATGACAAAACCCGCTCATGTGCACAGACCCACTGAAACGAATGGGTCAGGATTCAGCGCGGGAGCAGAAAGCTCGCTTGTGTGAAAGAGGCCTAAAGCTGGCCATACACATTCAACAGCTTGTTATCTTTTGGGAGAGTCAGGAGCTCCCCATACACAAAAGACCATTGATCGAACCCGCTGATCTTGGCGAGTTTGGGCAACAATACACTAATGTGTAAGGGGGGCCTATCCCAGGGGTCAGCAACCTTTGGCACTCCAGCTGTTGTGAAACTACAATTCCCAGCATGCTCCTTTCATTTCTATGAGAATTCTGAGAAGAACAGAGGAAGTATGCATGCTGGGAGTTGTAGTTTCACAACAGCTGGAGTGCGGGAGGTTGCCTACCCCTGCCCTATCCAAGTGGCTGGATGAAAAGGCTGCAAGTGCTGAGTCTTCTGCACACTGTCTCCCTTATAGCGGAGATGCAGTGCAATTACACCTTCCTGTGGTACTGCTAACCAGGACTTGAAGGAAGCCCCCACTATAAGTGTTGCCCTGTGGCCCCTCCACTCTATTGCCCCCCCTCTGGTTAGAATGGTAATAATTGTCGCCAATGGAAATTAAATGATATGCAGTACATAAAGTCTTCCTGTATCAAACATCCCCCATTATGTACAGAAAGAATATTGTATGTATGTAACACATGACGCTTTACGCTCTTAATACGCGTCTACTAATTGCTAACATTTACGGCACACTCCCTGCAGAGTAGGGAGGGGAACGCCAATTAGCACATCAGTAAATCTAACAGCTGGATACCATATTAATCGGAAATTAGAGGATTTGAGTCTTATTGTTTTATAGAGAACAACAAAACTGAAAAATGTGCACACCGCAGAGTCCCACAGAGACCGTTATAGGGAGCCGCAAGAGTTCGAAGGGAATTCTCTTCATCGTTATATATTGTATCAGTGAACCCACAGGGAATGGTGGAAAGTGTAAGAATGGAAAGGAGACAAAAAGTATTTATCAACTATGGCAACATCAACATATGAGAAACATGGGCGCAATGAAGAAGAAACTGGAGGCGGACTACAGTGGGTGCAGCGCTGTGACAGCCACTATCAGAAAATGCTGCCTCTAGTGGAGGTTAGGATTCATGCACATGGACGTATTGCATTGTAGATCAGATCTGTGAAAATACACCCAAGCAGTGACATTTTTTTTTTTGTCACCAATGCAAAATCTGTTGCAGTTTCATCTCCCCAACATCATGCACGATGTGTAGGACTGGTCTTCTATAGGCACCCTCAAGCTCCAACGACAAACATCCTCTCTGTAGGAATACGCTTAGAGAACACAATATATATATATATATATATATATATATATATATATATATATATATAGTAACAAACCATCAAAAAACATACAATTATATGTAAACACAAAAAACACATCTGCATCTTGACAGTTTTTAAAAAAAAAAAGTTTCTTATATTTTGTGAAAAGAAAAGTTTCTACATAAATATGAATTACCTTTGAAAGATCCCTGAAGTTTCCTGGTAAGGTTAAATCCAACTCCTCGGATTCATAATTTGTTAACACCCATGGGAATACAGGATACTGATTCAAGTCGTTATAGGTTCTCCCTGAAAAAATCAGACCAAAAAAAAAAGAAGTGTTACCGTCATTCCCAAGAGACTTTTTAGCGCATTTATGGTAATACTGTAGACCACAGACACCTCCTATAGGGTTGTATTCATCACTGGAAGAACATCACCGTTTTCTATAAAAAAAATAATAAATTATTGGGGCGCTGAAAAACAATGTTGTCCTTTATATTCTGATTTCCCTAAAAAAAATATCTGCAATTAAAAATAACACACAAAACACCACAAATAGGGTGCGTAATGTATTGTTCCAGGTATAAAATGAAGCAATGTCTCCCGTCAAGAGATTTAAAACGGCGCGATCGGGAAATCCAGCAGGAGGTTCACCTAGCAGGACAGGCTTCCAACACTGTACAGTTGCCTGGCCCAGTGTCTGGGGACAGGAGATAGGGTCTCTCTCATAACTGGAACCACATTACAAACAATGCACCAGGCCTTCAGATCGAAATCAGTTTAAAAGGGTTATGTCATGGTTGACATAATCAGACATCATACAGCACATGACAACATCTTCCTAACAAAGCTAGAACCAGCCCTGTACCTCACATCTCCTTCTGCTGTAGTTCCCCTGTTACTGCCAAATCTTCTAACAGTAGTGGAAGAATTAAACGGAGCGCATGCAACCACCTCAGTGAGTTGGACAAAATATAAGGAAAAAGAACAAACATAAGGTGGCGCTATACAGATACAATTTATTGAATTTCTGTGGCTTTTGATTCGTTTTGGTGTATTATTTGGATTCAAGAAGTAAGGTTTTAAGGCTACATGCACCCAACTGTTGTGTGTTTTGCGGATCCGCAAAACACGGAAGGCGTTCGTGTGCGTTCCGCAATTTGTGGAACGGCACGGACAGCCATTAATATAACTGCCTATTCTTGTCCGCAAAACGGATGTGGAATGCATGCGTCAGTTATCCGTGTTATGACGATCTGCGATTTGAGGACTGCAAAAACTGCAATGGTCGTGTGCATGAGCCCTTGGTCTGAATCTTACCAGCACCTGTAAACAATGTTAGGGCTCTTTTACATGTCAGTGAATCACGGACACGTGCCGTCCTTGGTCTCCACGGACAGGACACTTAACCCATGGATTTTAATGTGTTTATACATCAGTGATTTTCCACTGACAGTGGGTCAGTGGAAAAACCACAGAGACATGTGAGGCAGACTAAGCACCTCCATTGAAGTCTATGGGTCCATGAAAACCACTGACACAACACAGATAGCATCCGAGAGATTTTTACGGACCATTGGTTGGAGATGCTCTGGAAGTTGGACATTTTTTTCAAGGTAGTTTTTCAAATTTTTCTCTATAGAAAAAAAACAGCACATAAAAAGTGTATATGAAGGCAAATAGAAAATTACTCTGCTACAGTTTTTCCAGTGGAACATTGTCAGAAAGAAAGTTTCTCCCACTGTAAATGACAAGAAGCTAAACTGATAAACTGAGCTGGTTTGCAGAATATCCACTAAAACCCCCTAGTAACCCCCCCCCCCCCCCCCCCAAAAAAAAAACCAATAAAATAAAACTGTAATAATAAAAGCAATAAAAACTAATTAAAGCAAGAAAAAATAATAAATATATCACTAATTAAAAGTGTTGGCCACTTTGCAATGTTTTTCTGTATGACACCTCTGCTGATGTGTGCAGTAACTTCAATCCATATTGTATTTCTTCTGCACTTTTGCTCCTCACTGCCACTAAAAATGGACTTTTTTTCTCTGCTGTGTTTTTTCTTCTACTGCACAGGCTTTCAGCGCCTGCACAGTATAGACAATTCTCCTCTGCCTCCTGTGTCCCTTCCTATACGGGCAGCTGCCATGTAAAGCGAGCAGGCGCACTGTAAAATGCCACAGGTGCAGAATCCGAGTTGAGGCTGCACTGGGGCTTTCACAGTGGGCACGCCCGCTTCACTAGGCAGCTGCGCATATAGGACAGGACACTGGAGGCAGAGAAGGGTTTCTACTGCGCAGACGCCGGACAACTCATGTGAAGTCTGCGCTGTAGAAGAAAGGACCAGAGTGCACAATGCCGACTGGACAGGAGATGTAACACAGCCATTTTCAGTGATGTTATATGTGGGGGCCGCAGCTGCAAGAACACACCACAGCCGTCAGGACCAGAAGTGCAGAAGAGACAGAATGTGGATGCTACTGAACCCATCAGGAGCAGTGACTATCATACAGCGAGGAACACAAAAAACACTGCAAAGAGGCCAAACCCTTTAATTTTGTGAACATATAACAAATTTCCATACAGCGCTGAATGGTATGTGGCAGCAAATGGTGTCAGAAGGCCCCCCACTGCGCTGAGAAAACCGGTATTGCTTTCACTGGGTCACATAACACCCATGTTTAATGATCTGTTTTTGGTGTTCCCTGGCTACAAACTAAATTGAAAATCTATCCCTGCTAAACCTGACAAAAAGAACCGAGGTTATCAATTCCCAGGCCAGGAGCAGATTTACAGTGCTGTCATAGGACGGCTTCCTTCTAGGTTTTAATGATGGTTGGTTTACCAGACCTGAGAATACTGAACAGAGCGCTCCTTGTTCTCTGAGAAGTCATCGAAATGCAGCCGTTTCCATGTTCAAAAAAAGTTTTCCTGCAATGTGCACATTTGTAGACAAGTGCAGGGTCATCCTTAAAGGGGTTGTGTCATCTGAGACATCGTTGGCCACCAGTGTTAGATGGAGTGTGCACCGCGCATGCGCTGCCTGCTCTCCCTTCCACTTCTATTTAAGTTCTGACTTTCCGCTTGACTATTTCCAAAACTCCTAAAGACGTGAATGGAGAGCGCACTGCACATGGGCGGACACCTCTCCAGTCACCTCTATGGGAGTTTCGGAAATAGCAGACATATTCTACACTTTTCATACGGAAAGCATATGGCTGTAACGCGTGCTTTCCGCATCCGCCCCCGCAAACAAGTCTTATACTAGTCTCCGCAGAATGCGGACCACAGACCCAATGAAGCCAACGGGTCTGCAAAAAATAAGGATGCAACACGGACAGTATCCCTATTTTGTGGATCGGCAAAATCCACACGGTCGTGTGCACAAGTCCTAATATGGTTCTTCCAGGCCACCTACACCAGGTGACAATGTCACTGGGGATGCACATGTAAAACCAGAAGACAGGACAGGGTAACACCGCGCCCGCATCGATATGTAGGGATCCACAACGGCCGCTTCAGACAAAGGCTCAAAACAACAATAAACTTTTTTTAAATTTCCTTAATTAAAACGTTCAATTTACTGGTTGAGTTTTAAAAGGTAAAAAAACTCGGGAAGAGCTGCCAAAAAAAATTACAGCTGCATTTTCTTGGTGATCATGTTAATGACAGCAAAATATTGTTTAATTAGATGATTCCAGCATCTGGATTAACACTCTGCGAGCGATGTTCCTATGCTTGTCTGCGTTTTCACACTTTACAGACATTTTGTCATCTCTAGGTCATTAGGAAGGAATTTTTAATGATTTTTTTTTTTTTTTTTTTTTAGAAGCCGGCAGTTCGAGTTACATCAAATTACATGACAATAATAAGCCCAACACAGACTGCAGCTAAATATACACATAATTAGTTAGCAAAAGCTTGCACATCACAGAGGGGGAAACACGCTGAAAATTGTGGGGGAGGGGGCTCACCTATATTCCCAATCTAATTAATAATTTCAAGGTTATGGTCGTCCAGTGCCGTAAGGACACTACTGCGGTGTTAACTAATATTCTACACCTGCTGCGCCTGTTTATGGTGCTTTTTAGAGGCTTTGGATGTTAAATGCTAGGCAGTATATATATATATATATATATATATATCTCATGATGTATTTATTAAAGGGGTTGGCCAATCTTGGACATTGGGGGCATATAGCTAGGATATGCCCTCGATGTCTGATAGGTGTGGGTCCCACTTGGCTGATGTCCGATAGGTGCAGGCCTCTGACATTTGCGGGTTCTGTTCTAAGTATAAGTGCAGGTCCCAGAGGTGGGACAATGTCCAAGATGAGAATACCCCTTTAAGGATCGCCTGGTCCCCTTTACGCTCCAGTCTACCCTATTGGGCAGGAGTGTTCTTAGGCCATGCAGGAGCATGTGTCAGTTCTGGGCTGTATCTCAGTAGAGGGATCAGGAGGAGAAAGAGGAGGAGAAGGAATATTTTGAGAATCACTGTAGAACAGAAAGCAAGCTATATTTCCACAGTGACGTTAAAGGGGTCGTCCAGCATTAGAAAAACATGGCTGCTTCATTCCAAAAACAGTGCCACACTTGTTCATGGGTTGTGTCTGGTATTGCAGCTCAGCTCCACCAAAGGGAATGGGGCTGAGCAGTAATACTATACACAACCCGCGGACAGGTGTGTGGCTGTTTTTGGAAGAAAGCAGCCATCTTTTTCTAGACTCAGTAAACCCCTTTATTACCACAGGGATCTGTAATGCCAGTTTATGATTGTTGCTATCTTTGTCTTTTCTGTCAATATTTTAAGGGAGAAAATAACCAACATTACAAAGTTTATATTACACAATATAATAGGTGAATCCAAGTCCCTATCAGCATCTATCTAGTAAACTTTTTTTAATTTTTTTTGCAGCAGAAATAAACATTCTACAAAATCTGCATAAGATTTAAATCTTTTATGGGCTTGGTTATCCGGACTCTCAGTGTCTCTCATAGGAATCCTGTCAGGATTTATTCTTGTTCTTTCTCAAAAATCCTGCTCCAAACCACATAAACTAATATATCCCAGAGCTCAAACTCTCTCCCTCTACCATATCTGTCTCACAGATAAGGCCTCAAGCACACGACCGTATGTATTTTGCGGTCCACAAATTGTGGACCCACACAATTATTTTTGACCCATGGGCCTCAATAAGTCCATGGTCCGCATTTTGCAGCCAATTATAGGACATGTTCTATCCTTTAGCAGAACATACATACGGATGCGGAAAGAACATGGGCCATCCGTGTGCTTTCCACATCCATATGTCTGTTCTGCAAAAAGATAGAATATGCTTGCAAAAACTGGAGCATGGACCCATTGAAGTCAATAAGTCTTTATCCGTATTTTGTTGGCCACAAATTGGACACGGTCGTGTGCATGAGGCCTAAGGCAGAAATAATGACCTGACAGGTACACTTTAAATGGGTTTTCCGGTAATACAGATCTTTTAGCAGGTGCCCGCAGCCTGCCCCCTGAAATAGAAGATTCATACTTACCTTCTCTGGTCCCCTGCGCTGCCTCCATCTTCTGGTCCCCGCACTAGCGACATATGGGCATGGTCACATACACAGCTCCAGCCAATGACTGGTTTCAGCAGTGACATGCTGCTTGTGGCCACATTACCACTGAAGCCAGTCTTTGGTGCCCATGCACCGCTAGAAGAAAACAGCGCAAGGACAGGAAAATGGAGACAGTGCGGAGTACCAGAGGATCAGGCAAGTACTAATCTTCTGTTTCAGGGGCAGGCTGAGGGCATTGATTAGGCAAGTACTAATCTTCTGTTTCAGGGGCAGGCTGAGGGCATTTGTTAAAAAAAAAACAAAAAAAACAGTATTACAAGAAAACCCCTTTAAGGCTACTTTCACACTTGCGGTAGGCTTTTCCGGCAGGCTGTTCTGGCGGGGGAACAGCCTGCCGGATCCGTGCTACAACTAGTCCACCGCGCCCCTCTGGCCCCATTCACTATGATGGAGGCGGGCCGGGGGTTTGGCTGTAGCACAGCAAACATGCCGAGAGGCGGCCGGACAAAAACTACAACATGCTGCGTTTTCTTGTCCGGCCGCCTCTCGGCTTGTTTGCCATGCTACAGCCAAACCTCCGGCCCGCCTCCATCATAGTGATTGGGGCCAGAGGGGCGCGGTGGACTAGTTGTAGCACGGATCCGGCAGGCTGTTCCCCTGCCAGAAAAGGCTACCTACCGCGAGTGTAAAAGTAGCCTAAAATTATATATTCACATATACCTAAAATTTATTTGAAATACTGTTGTCTTTTGCCACAGGTTTTGCAGAGATCCTGCATAACAAAACCTCTAAAAAAAACAAGACCTAAAGGAAAAAATATATATAAAAACAAAATAAACAAAAAACATACAGAGAATAATTACACTGGGGTGAATATCCTGTTTAATAAATATGATTCAGGAAAGAATGCTATCAGAAGTGATAGAAGCGCTGGATCCACAGCATAATTTATGTGAAGAGCGGGATTAGAGGTAAGTAGACAGAACATGGTTACCTAATCATGCCACACTGTAGGTGACATCTGTACTAGGCATGCTGCTGTTAGTCTTGTATCTGCTTCTGCTGTTGAAAATGACTGAATAGTAAAATTACATCCCCCCCCATTATTATTTCCAGACAGTTCCTGGCAATGGTTTGTTGCCTCTAATAAAGCTTCAGACAAAGCTGTCAGCTGGGGAAATGGCAAGAGAGTTAGGCACTGCCTCCATACCAATCAATGCATCTAGAGCTGGGCTGATAGGTTCCTGCATTCCCTTATCAAATTTAATGTGAGAGTCTATCATAGGGCTGCAGCTGAGTCCCGGAGGGATAAACGCATTCGATCAAGTCACGCTGCTCAGGATTCTGACAAACATAAACATATTAGAAAGGATTGTAGAGCCAGAAGCCTTACCTGCTATGGTATTAAGAAACATCAAGTATTCAAAGTTTGAAATCTCTCGTCGCTGCCAACGCTGAGTCATGTTGGAGGATTTAAAGAGCTGCCTGGGAGTGGCCAGGGAGATTCTCCTGTAAAATAACGAAGGAAGGGGCCATCACAGCATGCAACAACCAGCCAGACAATAATGGTCATTTTCCTATATAAAATATATTACAAAAAAAAAAGCTGTAAATACATAGTAAGCTTCTCTTTATATCTTATAGTTACTGCATGTCAGCGGCTCCGATAAGTGGCATCGCTAACATCGGGGATAGGAATGGGAGACGTGTTCTTGATGAGCATCATAGACCCCATGACTGACAGCTTTTGCTTTGCCCGTGCAGCTCTTATGATCTACTAGCAAGCTGTCAAAAATGTCTTTACTTTCTGGATATATGACATCGAGAAAGGCCTCACAGTGGTAGAAAAAGCTTCAGTGATCTTTTCTGGGCTTGTTACTGTATCTTTAGAAGATTCGCTTGATAATAATAATCCCTAGTTATACAACACCAACATATTCCGTGGCGCTGTGCTGTAAATAACCATTGCATGTGCAGTACCCCAGACCTGGGGGTATCCGCAAATGTTTTCTTAATATTATGCAGGCTGGTCCTACTTCCTGCCAGGAGGGGGAGTTCCAGAGCAACCTGAGACAGGAGAGGAAGCACACGTCTGAGCTCCTGAGAGGGATTCTCCAGAGAGAACAACCAACAATTTTCTTAAGTAAATCCTTGAGAAGAGAGACAGCAGAGTGACCAGCTGAGACCAGCATTAAAGGACGCTGCTGTAAGGTGAGGGACTACAACTAAGACACCCGTCACCTATACTACTACTAGGCCAGTACAATACAAGTGCTAAATTCCAGCCATCCAGTAATCCTTACTGGTGGCAAAAAACTGCACTTGGAAATTGCTGCTATTGAATGTACCTGAAGTTACACTTTGCATTTAGTAAAAAAAAGACTGTTCTAAGTTTACTTCTGGCCTCATTCTTCAACGCTACATTTCCACTTCCCCAGAGAGCAACGGCCTGAGGGAGTACACCGTGCAACAAAACTCCAGCAGGGCTACTACCACTTCCATCTCCTGCACTGACTCCCCTGGGGCTCTCTGCACATGTTCCATGCAAAGCTTCTGCACAGTGGGGTTTTCCAAAGACCCCTTAAAACAGCATTGATTGTCAAAAATTGACTGGTAGTGTACAAATACAAAATATGTACAGTGCTGTCCCCAGGACCTATCCACAGAAGAGGCTACATGCGAAACGCATGAGTGTGAATTGTATGTTTTTTGCCCACTATTTCTTTCCCACCTCTAGCTTTATCTGTATTATATCATTAGGTCCTTCTGTGCCATTTACTTAATAGCACATGGAAACATCAGTTCACAACAGCTTATATCAGGTGGTTATATATGAGGGCTGACGCCACACTTTAGCATAAGTTTCAACCATCCAGTTATCTCCTTTTTTCCCCCTATTCCTGCCATTGCTATTTTGTATCTAATTATTTTAGATATTTTTATATGTTATGTAAATAAAGTATTGGTTTCTATATATTTGCTTCCCCGTTTGTTGTACAGCGCTGTGGAAAATACTGCAGCAACATAAGCTAAGAACAAACTCTAGTTACACAAGGAACCAGCTAATAAAAGAAGACACATACCTGGCTTGTGGTAAACCATAGCTGGTGCCAACGCCAACCCGAGGTAAACTGTATACAACTTTCTTGACAGTGGCTTGATCGGGAAAATTAAACATAACGGAGGCTACAGAACAAAATGGAAAGAGGTGGAAAAAGTAGTTCAGGTTGAGCACTTACAGCCTAAAAACCCTGTTTCTAGCTAGGTATAGGTGTGTCTTCCTTTGGTACAAAAGGTTGACACCAAGAACATAACATAACACTATTTGGAGACGTAGAGAAAGGAAAGGGGAAGCCAGACAGAGCAAGATGCATTATGATCAGAAGATATATAATGACTGGCTAGGGTTGCAGTTTACTACTGTAATTTCCAATAACAGTAGGAAGAACAGCTCTTGAGCTCAAACAACTGCTCTAAGTACAGCAACAGTTTTGAGAACATAATGTAAGTTTAAGTACTTTGACAGAAATGTATTTTTTTTTTAAATTTTGCAGAAAGAGACAGTCCGACCTGGACATTTATGAAATATGCAGAGGATAGACCATAAACGTCCGATAGGTGCTGGTCCTGACTCTGGGACCTGCTTTCCTATCTCAAGAACGGAGCCCTACATTTAATTCTCCATTTACCGCTTAGAACCTCTAATATTTGCCAAGCGCTGGCTAGGCTATTTTTGGGAGTCCCATAGCAGTGAATGGAGAGGACGCTGAGCATGCTCTCTATTCATAGTCGAGCCCCATTCTTGGGATAGGAGCAGGTTCAAGAGGTGGGACCAGCACCTATTGGACATTCATCGAGTATCCTATCAATTTGTCATAAATGTCCAGATGAAGCAACCCTTTTAGAGGGTACGGCGACACTAGCAGGGGTCAGGATCGCAGGGTGGTGTTAATCCCATAGAAATGAATGTGGTCGCAGTACCAGTAGAAATGAAAGAGGTCACAGCATGAGTTGCATGTGTGCCGCGACTGCGACCCCTGAAACTCTGCTGGATCGTTTGCGATTCAGGGTTTTCAGTAGCGGCCCACATGTAACTCAATGCTGTGACCTCTTTCATTTCTATTGGTTCACTGCTACAATGTGATGCCCCTGCAAGCCTGGTCATGACAGCGGTCAGGTGACTAGTATCTTCGTATGGACGTAACCTTGACAAAATACAACGCTGTTTAGATTTGTGGCACTGTTGTTGGCTTTGTCTCCTCATGCTAAACTCAAGCTCTTTTTAAAATATGTAACATGTACTATAATAAGTGGCACAACTCAAAGAATAAATTCCCCCCCTATGTCCCTTTTACTCATCGATTGTGACTGTCTAGAGCAGGGGTGCACAACGTTTTCTGGTCGGGAGCCACATTGTCAGCCTGAACCAACAAATAGGGCCGAAAAATTAAATTTAAAGGGGTATTAACAACTGAAATACTGTAATTTATTGCGCATTGTACATACCGTATATACTATAAACGTCTGGTTACACCTCCAGGACTCCCATCTACTGGGAGAAATACATATAAAATACATGTGAGCAGCCACAAGACAAAGACATACATGTCTGTTACCAGATGTTTGGAGGCCGCACAGAATGGTATCAAGGGCCGCATGTGGCCCCCAGGCCGCAGGTTGTGCACCCCTGGTCTAGAGGAAGACAGTAGACTGATAACATCTATTCAATATATCTTTATATATATAAACTCACTACGATTAGCCATGAAGACTTCCAAGGCCGTGTTCTGAAGGAGGTACCGTCTTGAAAAAACCGCTCGGATCTCGCTGAACATCCATTTTCCATGGAGGCCTTCGGTGTAAGCAAGAACCTAGCAAAAAGAGCACAGGAAAATCCCCAAAATTATATTGTGAAATACGCTTCCAGGGGTGTTTTTTACAAGAAATGACATTTCTTTTTGCAGAGCTTTCCCTGTGAATTCATTATCATTACTTAGTAGGAGAGATTAATTAGAAAAGGTTAGTCTTTGAGGATCAGCTGCTATTGACTATAACAGGAACCTATGGGAAATACAAAATGAAGACAGTCGGCTATGATTGAATGGTCTCTGAGGACGACACTTGTCAGACATGTTTGAATAAACTTTTTTTTTTAATCACACTGCGTATTGTGACACCACTTCTCTCATTCTCCTTTCATAAAGATTGAACAACGGCCCATGTGAATGCTCTGCCAGCGTCAGGAAACAAAAACGCACTGAAATGCCAACAATCTGCAAAAACAAGCATTTCCATCACACAACACAGCTGAGGATACATCTCACCGCCTTTGGAAAACTACCGTGTATTACGATTTACTAGATTAATATTTAGGCGCTCTGATTTTATCTGCTGGAGATCATAAGTGGCTATGTGGCGGTATATATATATGCTATATCCATGCATGTATATAACAAATACTGCTTCAGAGCCTAGAAAAAGTTCTCAGTGAATAAGTTACACGAATCTATAGGGCTCTATTGACCCAAAAAAGGCCAAAATAGCATCCTTCCGGCCTATGTTGGGTGATACATGTCAGCCACTGTATGCCTATACATTGGCATATGTCCGAGTCTTCTGTTGGAGGTAAATTTTCCAAATGTATAACTCCAATGTGAAGGCTCAAATGCAGTATGCACAGAGCCTAAGGGTACTTTCACACTAGTGGCAGGGGACTCTGGCAGGCTGTTCCGGCGGGTGAACAGCCTGTTGGATCCGTCCTGCCGCTAGTTCACGTGTGCCCCCGGACTGCCGCTCCGTCCCCATCGACTATAATGGGGGCGGGGGCGGAGTACCGGCGGCAACACAGCAGCGCACACGCCGAGAACTAGCGGCAGGACGGAGTCCCCTGCCACTAGTGTGAAACTAGTCTTAGACATACTGTATGTATATATGTACACATCAACTACTGTTTTAAGTTTTTCACACCTATAAAAAAAAAAAAAAAAGCAGCATATACAATATACACAGTCGAGTGACAATATTGTAGCCACTAGCTAATATCCAGAGTAACTGCCACGTGCAGCACGGACAGCGGCTAGATGAGCTGAGAGTCACTCGATAAGGCCTGGTAGGTTGTCACAGGTATCTGGAGCCATGCTGACTGCAGTGATTCCCACAGCTGCAGGAGGGTGCGTTGGGAAGAATCCATAGAGTGAGCACAACGATCAAGGTGGTTCCACAGATGCTCAATTGGGTTCAAGTCTGGGGATTTAGGGGGCCAGGGTAGTACTTGGAAGTCTTAGTCATTCTTCTTAGTCACTCTTGAAACCAATGTTGGACATTTCTAACCATGTCTCATTGTTCTTGCTGAAAGATCCCATCCGCTACAGGATAGACGATCAGCATGTATGGGTGTAAGTGATCTGCAAGGATGGATTCATAGCCAAATCAGTTGAGAGTGCCTTCCACATGGATAAGTGGCCCCAGAGAACACCAAGAAAACATTCCCCAGACCATGCCAACAATGGTTGCAGGCTGTTTGTTCTCTGATGTTTCTTGGTTGACACGACAATTTCCATCTGTTCAATGAAGCTAAAAATGTGACTTATTGGAGACGGCAACCCTTAGCAAAAGTATTTTCTGTTGATGCAGCTTCATTAGCAGAGGTGCAGTGACATCAGTCTTCTTTGGATCCCCATACGCAGTAGGGTTCAAGGAACTGTTGCTTTAGACACACATCTGGTAGCCCCCTGGTTCATTTTGGTGGTGATCTTCTCCACTATAGAGTGTCGGTCCACCCTTGTGCACCATCGTAGCTGGCGTTCAACTCACACATCAATGGCACTTAGTGCTCCGCAGTTTTCATGTCGCTAATTCGCAATGGTGCCATTTGTCCAAAGAGGAATATTTGTGCAGACAGCCTATCACACACCTCATATACCCACCAAGCCAGCTGACAACACGTGACTTCCTTCATGAGCTATGCGCTGCCGACATCGAAAGTAGGAAGTGGTCAAAATAATGTGATTCAACTGTCTACTTGATGGCAGAATGGCAGAGTAGCACGTTATGGTGGTACGTGATGTACCGTCACTCCTTGGCTTTAATATGCTATGTTAAGGAAAAGAGCAATTCACCCTGAAGAACCTTTCAGATATTATGGTAGCTCCTCACTTCTCGCTCACTGCCCATTATGTGGTTGGTGTTTACTCTTGCATGCACATATAGACAGATTACATTCATGAAGAATATGATTTCTATGTAACATTGGCATCTATTTTAACAAATATATAAAAATAACCAGCAAACAGTGCGACAAAATGAAAATCCTTCCAATAATCCATATCCAACAGAAAACAATCTTCAGATGTCAACCTAAAATTGCTGGTACTATAGTTAGAAGTAGATAGCGAAAGTGAGGACTCGAGGACACAAGTGTATTATGGCTCTGAGTAGCGTGCAGAAGTTTATGGGCCATAAAGGGGAGTTCGGTTTTGCATCAACACCCTTTATAATAGTCATTTATGAAGATGGCTGTCATTTTGTATTGTATGTATTTTACCTTTCTTGCTCCTATCTTCTGTTCTGTGGTCACATGACCAAGTCCATGCCGCTCTATTATTCCCTGTGTTATGTCCATACAGGGCCAAGGTTAGGGGAGTGTCTATGTAACTAGCTGGGTGGGAGGAGCTATAAACTAGCTGAGCATTTTCAGGGGTGGTGCTGGAGTTGTGGTAGAGGAAGGAGAAGTGCATCATGGCTTTGGTTGGATACAGGAACAGGAAGGGCCACATACAGGATGGGAACCAACTAGAGTGCTTTGTTTACATAGAGAAAAGATGGACATGAGGTAAGCAACCACATGAGCATCTCTGTTCAGGGGCATAGCTATAGTAGGAAGCAGAACTCAGAAGGACCACCCAGGAGGAGGACTGAAAGATTTTATTGTCATGACCCCATCAAGATTATACAGTTGCATCCCTTCCAACCGTCCCGGATGGCAGTGGCTGTCCTGATACGGGGGAAGGTATGTCCCGCTTTCTGGCAGCTGTCCCTGCGTCCATAGGAAGCCTGTACTATGATGAAGCAGAGAGCCGGCATCGGCTCCCTGCTTGATCATTCCTCCCCCCTGTCGGCTCTCCCCACTCTGGTCTGTGCGGGGGCGGAGCTGGCCGGCAGTCAGACTAAGCTCCGCCTCCTCCACAGACTAGAGCTGCCAATGTCCTGCAGCTGCTGCTAGGAAGAAGGTGAGGGGCACAATGTGGGCATATTACTGGGGGCACAGCTGGGCATTTTACTAGGGGCACATAACTGGGCATAATTCTGTGAAGGAGGCTCAATGTGAGCATAAATACTGTGCGGTGGCATGAAGGGGGGATAATTACTATGTGGGGCATTAAGGGGACTGGGTGGGATTAGGTGTATAGTTATGTTTTAGTTGGAGTTAGAGGTGTGGGGTAGTGCGGAAAAAATGTGTCCCTCTTTGTTCGTTTACAAAGTTGGGAGGTATGCGGTTGCAGTGTAGGAAACGGATGGAGCGGCTGCCGGGCCTGGTCCAAGAGAGTAAGTTTAACTAGCAGCAGGAAAGAGGGTTGAATGGGAAGAGGGGGTTTGTTCTAAAATTTGCTGTTCTAAGGTATGCCACTGTATCTGCTAAATACCAAAGTAATCTTGAAAATCCCCTTTAATGTACCGCCAAATACCCATCCACCATACAGACCATATAGGGACTGTGTGTACCTCTATATAAGGTCAACTTTGGTCAGTAATTAAAAGTAAAAAATGCTCTCGGACCATGCGTCTATATCTCATGTTTGAGTGGATCTACTGCAGTTTTTTTCACATTATAACCATGGGTTTTCAACGTGTATACACAAGGATAAAATAGAGAATTCACACCGTTAAGCCACAAGGCTGTAATCAATTTTGGCCAGCAAAAGATGGATCCGTGAAAAATTTATAGTTTCCATGTGTATTGTGTTTTTCCACATATCTATGTATAGGAAGGGTTATTTTCATCCACAAAAATAGATTTATTTCTATGGGTCAGTGTGTGCGGATTCAAAAAAATGGAAGAAAAACAAACAAACAGTCATGAGCACAAGCCCGTAGCCTGACTGAAAATAATATATATATATATACACACACACACATACATGTAGATATGTAAAGGCAATAAAGGAATTGCTCCTCACATCTATTATTCTTAGGAATTCTGGCTGCACAGAGCTCATAGACTAATGTGGGACACAACCTTGAAGACTCCTTTTTCGATCACATTTACAATAGAGTCCATGTTTATGTCTATTGCCTTGATCCGAGCCTTGGACTCCATTTGTGGGTGCTAATATATAAATTCACCAGTCCTTCTGTGTTATTAGCTCAAGAGCAGATGAGCAGGAGGCAGATGGTGATTTCATGCTGCATGTAATGCTTCTTCATGGTGAAAATAAGAAGTCCAACTTATTAACATGGCTGATGAGGCTGAAAAGCCTGTCAAGTTCACGTCACACTGCAAATCTAGAAAGCGGTGTCCTAGATTAAGTCAAATTTACATTATATATAAGAATGAGTGATGGGGAGATTGTTACATGCCAATATTCAGTCCCCAGAGACTGATTATGGGGGTCACAGCAGCAGACAGTGTTTGGCACTTATGCACATGCATACAGCAGGCTTTATGGACATGATAGCTACACTGATCCTTATTTACAAATCATATTCATACAGGCCACAAATATTCCAAACACTCCCCTCAGTCATAGCCCTCAGTTTAGGCTTTGGGTACCAACTTTCTAAGTTGAAATTATAGAGCTATGGCGTAACGGACAAATATGTCACTTAAATGGAACCTGTCCCATTGCACATCTAGTATTTATGGGCAGCATGTTACAGAGCAGGAGGAGCTGAGCACGTGGATATATTCACCCCTTAACATTGAAATTGCAACACCAAGAAGGAAAATTTGTGGAATTATGGAAATCACGTAAATCAACAAGATCCGCTGGCAGTTCCCATTGCAATGGGCAACCAAGTCCGGAGACACTGGCTATGGTATCATGTTTAGGACATGCAGCCCGCTCACAGTAGCACAAGCAACATGCGGCCTTGCGTTGTCCTGTTTAAAAACAGCTCCTTTGGACAAATAGCCGTACCACTGGTTCAACGGCCAAATTAATGTAACCCCGAGCTGTTTTTGTACCGTACCCGAAATGTAGACTAGAGGGGCCCAGCTACTATACACTATCATCGTGGGAGTAGGACTGGTGTGACATTCCTTTGTGAAGGCCTCTTCATAGTGTTGCCCAAACGAATCTCTGGCTATCATTGTGTCCAAGACAAAAGCAGGACTCATCGCTGAAGAGGACAGACCTCCATTCCAGCCTCTATTGCCATCTTGCTATACATCATGGTAGAGGTGCACCACAGTGGTATGAGGTCAATGTCGTGCAAACAGCTTCTGATAGTTTGTGTAGACACTGTTTGCCACCCTAGGCTTGTGAAGTGACGTCCAATTTCACTTGAAGTACAGAATTGATCACTACACAACATTATTCCAATTAGAAGATCCATACGAGCAGAGGTTTACCTCTGTGCACCTCTTGCTGTCATTCCAGCTTGTCATCGTTCTCCCAGTTCTCCCAATCACCGGTAAACATTGACCAGTGCTGACATCTTGCCCTAGGCACATAGTGAGCTGCTGGAGTCATAAACCAAGATAAAACCAAAGATAAAGTAAAAATTTTGGAGTCAGAGCCCTGACCTTAATCCAAAAGAAATGTTGTGGAAGGACCTGGATTGAATAGTTCATGGGAGAAAGGACAGACATGCACCCCTGACAAAAGAAACACTGCCTGATCTGCCAGAATAAATCTAGAAGCAAATTGGAGAAATGGATGGGGAGATCTCTGGATCCATGTGAGGTACAGGGCTGGTTCTAGCTTTGTTAGAAAGAGGTTGTCGTGTACTATATGATGTCTGATTTAAATTTTTTACATTAATCATGGGATAACCCCTTTAAATCTAGAATGTGAGTAGTCAGTGGAGCATATCAATGATAAGTTCTGTATAGACAATACTGTATGTGGGATGTGAGTGACAACCACTTCTGTACATCGCTGCTGTATATTTAAGCGCTATATAAGTCAATTAAATAAATACTGTTATAAAACACAAATTCATTTCTCAATTATTAAATGCGTCAAGTAAACAGAGAAAAGACAAATTGATTGCCTGTGCCGAAGGTGGGGGAATAGCCGATGCACATTTTGTGATGCGAGAGGAGTAAGATGTTCTATGGGGAAGGTTACGGCTGATGCTAATGCTTATTTAAAGCGGTGACAGTCTGGACCAGCGAAGCGGTGGTGGCGGCTATAATTTCTCTCAGGAATAGCACTCTCCCAACCTTGTGCACTACATCAAAGTCTCTAGAGTTCAATTAAAATTGGATTACATTGAGATGCTCCATCCATGGGACTGGGTATTCAGTAACACTTTTCTCGGTAATACTCCAGATGACAGGTACCCATCCCAATTTAAACAGTTGTCATAGAGACCAAGCGTTAAGAGGAGCAACATCTAAGAGGACAAAGGCAAGGTAAGCAGGGGGATTTCTCTGAATGAAGGCCCTTCCCCTGTAATGCGGTTAAAGACGAGGCAAAAAGCTCTCCTTCCTAAAAACGATTTTATTTGCCTCATTTCTATGCTGGAGATAAATCCTTTACTGGTTAACTATTGTAGTACAGAGCAGTCCAAGAAAGAATTCAGTCACTGCCGCCGTAAAGACTTTTTATAACAGACTACAGGTTTGACCATCTTATATTGGCAGACCGGTATTAAAGGGGATGTCTGGTTTCAGGAGGAAACCGATTAGCCCAGGTAATACGCCTGCAATAAAGAAGTGATCATTACTTACCTGGTAGACGCCACAACACTGCTCCAGTTCTCCTGGGATCAGTTTACCCGTTTCCAGCATATGCAGCCAATCAGACTTCTCCGATGCTTGCTAAGGCCTGTGGCCGGGAGAGCCACCGAAACAGCAAGGGATCTGACAGGTAAGTAGTGATCAGGCTTTTAATACAGGTGATCTCCTATGCTGACCAGTTTCCTCCTGAAAACGGATAACCCTTCCAACGTAAAAGGCCAGGGTGGTCAACCCATTCAAGTTAATGGTTGACCATGTAGTATCTAGAGAAATCAAAGTCCGACAACAGGAGAGGACATGGAATGGCGCTATCCTAGCACTAGTGTAGCTTGTTCTAGTGAACAAAAGGGGTCAATAATTGGTTCCCCATCATACAAAACTTAACAGTAAACGGTCTGAAGACAGAGCCGACAACAGGAGGTCAATATGGAGGTTCGGCAGTGAAGAAAGGGTCAGAATCTAGTAAACGGGCAGAGGTTGTACAGAGGCAAACAGAGACAGCACACTGTTGGTGGAACTTATCGAGCTTAGGAACCTATTGTTCAGGCACCTTCTCGCCATTGGCTGGTGAAGATTAGGGTGTGTGTCTGGAAAGAGGAAGAGAGGCCTTGCTGGCAAGAGGGCTATAGACTTTGGGGAGGGGCAAAGGAGGCCTGGCGGTCGTGCAGCCAGGAAGGAGACAGCGGGAGGTGGGTCTGGATCTCTGAGAGAAGTGAGCGGAGGAATGACGGCTGTGAGCCATTGCTGTAACACAATTTACTTTAAAAGCTGTTGTCTGTGGTCACAAGTGTTCAATTTCCCTGCAGTGCCTCCACAGGAGAAATTAAGAATTACTGTAAATTTCCAAATTCAGTTGCAAGATGCTCTTTTTGACCACTTTACTATGGAATCTTTCATAATTGACTTAGAATTCAGATAAACATTTGAAAATGGGCTTTCTCAACCAAAAATACCTTTATGCAAACTGATTTTATCTGATCATAACAAACATGCATACTGCCTTACAGTATATATCCAAAAGACTACAATAATACAACAATGTAGACAACCATCACATGGAAATTAAGATCAGTGGGTGGGTTGGTGGTCTAGCCCATCTATGTCTAAACAGAAAACACAACACTTCCATTCATTATTCATGTTATAACTGGAGGTGGTTTAGATCCCCGATGATACTCACGTAAACAAGCAAATTACAGCAAACACTCAATATTCCGAATAACAAGACAACAACCTTTTAACTATTCAAATTATCTAGAACTAATTCCCTGAAGGTATGGGCCTATTAGCACTAATGGTTGAGGTTTTACTTTGGATGCTGCCTGTGAATGGGAAGACGCAGTGGTTCAAGTCAAACAATCACTTGGCAACTTCATCCTCCGTGTAAAAAAAATAATAATTTGCATTGACACCTGTCACATGCTTCTTACAAATTCCTTACATCTTGAATTATTTCAGATGTGACTGGCTGTCAGATCATGCCAACTTTTAAGGAGTACAAGTTACATTAAACCTGCACGTTTTACATAGGTTACAAGGGCAGAGATTTTATTCAATCACCTTTATAAATAATTATATTTCTTTATTAAAAAAAATATTATATAAAAAAAATAATTTTACCAATTAGGGATCACCATGGCCGTGCTCGGGATCTGTATCACACGGATGCTCACACAGTGCCACACAGAGACCCAGGTTTACTACTTACCAACTTTGCCTAGAAACTTGTAAACAGGGGTGTAAATTAGAGTAATTTGGGCACAGCTTTCTACGCTTACTTTGGGTCCTGTTCAAAAAGGGGTGGGAATGGATGGAGTTTCTCAGAAACGGGTGTGGCCCAAGATGCGTCGTTTTGTGCCAAAAATGTGCCACAATTCTGGCGTAAAATTCTGTCTTAAAGTAAGCAAACCCATAGTTGGTATTGAGTCAGAGAAAAGTGTCTGTCCCTGCACCACATTTATCATCCAGCGGGAGCGTCTGTGATACATCTGGTGCAGATCTAGATGGTCTGTCTAAGTTTACACCATCTACAGCATTAGTAAATCTTGGCCATTGTGTTTTCCAGGTGGATTCTGAGTGGTGCTAATTACGATGCATCATTAAGTTACGGCATGGGGGCACACAGAGTGCCTAAGGGTTTGTATTATGTACCCATGTATAACTCCTTGTACGTGGAACAGCTGTGTACAAAAGTCCTAAAAAACACAGGTTTCTATTACTGTTAAATGCAATGCCTACATTTGTTTGCTCCTTGACCCAGTGCCTAACAGCTTGCATGAAGTGCCGGTGGGGGAGGCTGACTTCACAGAGGTTCCTCACCTGCTGCCTTCACATCCAGGAACATCTAACTACTATCTACTACTATAAATGAGTCAATGGAAGCTCTTAGCGCACATATTTGATCCAACGTGTCTTGGGCCAACATAAACCACTTTTATTTAGGCCTCATGCACACGACCGGTTTTTTTTGCGGTCCGCAAAAACGGGTTCCGTTTTTCCGTGATCCGTGACCGTTTTTTCGTCCGTGGGTCTTCCTTGATTTTTGGAGGATCCACGGACATGAAAAAAAAGTCGTTTTGGTGTCCGTCTGGCCGTGCGGAGCCAAACGGATTCGTCCCGACTTACAATGCAAGTCAATGTGGACGGATCCGTTTGACGTTGACACAATATGGTGCAATTGCAAACGGATCCGTCCCCCATTGACTTTCAATGTAAAGTCAGGAGTTAATATACCATAGGATCGGAGTTTTCTCCAATCCGATGGTATATTTTAACTTGAAGCGTCCCCATCACCATGGGAACGCCTCTATGTTAGAATATACCATCGGATTTGAGTTACATCGTGAAACTCAGATCCGACAGTATATTCTAACACAGAGGCGTTCCCATGGTGATGGGGACGCTTCAGGTTAGAATATACTGAGAACTGTGTACATGACTGCCCCCTGCTGCCTGGCAGCACCCGATCTTTTACAGGGGGCTGTGATCAGCACAATTAACCCTTCAGGTGCCGCACCTGAAGGGGTTAATTCTGCGTATCATAGCCCCCTGTAAGAGATCAGGGGCTGCCAGGCAGCAGACTCCCCTCCCTCCCCAGTTTGAATATAATTGGTGGCCAGTGTGCGGCCTCCCCCGGCCCCCCCTCCCTCTATTGTAATATCATTGGTGGCCAGTGTGCGGCCTCCCCCGGCCCCCCCTCCCTCCCTCTATTGTAATATCATTGGTGGCCAGTGTGCGGCCTCCGTCGCCCCCCCACCCCTCCCTCCCTTTATTGTAATATCATTGGTGGCCAGTGTGCGGCCTCCCCCGGCCCCCCCCTCCCTCTATTGTAATATCATTGGTGGCCAGTGTGCGGCCTCCCCTCTCCCCCCCCCCCCCTGCCCGATCATTGGTGGCAGTGGAGAGTTCCGATCGGAGTCCCAGTTTAATCGCTGGGGCTCCGATCGGTAACCATGGCAACCAGGACGCTACTGCAGGCAATATTACAATATTAGAAGCATCATACTTACCTGCTGCGCTGTCTGTGACCGGCCGGGAGCTCCTCCTACTGGTAAGTGACAGGTCTGTGTGGCGCATTGCTTAATGATCTGTCACTTACCAGTAGGAGGAGCTCCCGGCCGGTCACAGACAGCGCAGCAGGTAAGTATGATGCTTCTAATATTGTAATATTGCTAAGTAACCATGGCAACCAGGCCTGCAGTAGCGTCCTGGTTGCCATGGTTACCGATCGGAGCCCCAGCGATTAAACTGGGACTCCGATCGGAACTCTCCGCTGCCACCAATGATCGGGGGAAAGGGGGGGGGGGGGGGAGGCCGCACACTGGCCACCAATGATATTAATACAATAGAGGGGGGGCCGCACACTGGCCACCAATGATAATACAATAGAGGGAGAGAAGGGGGGGGGCCGCACACTGGCCACCAATGATATTACAATAGAGGGAGGGGGGGCCGGGGGAGGCCGCACACTGGCCACCAATGATATTCAAATTGGGGAGGGAGGGGGGTCTGCCCCCTGCTGCCTGGCAGCCCCTGATCTCTTATAGGGGGCTATAATATGCACAATTAACCCCTCAGGTGCAGCACCTGAGGGGTTAATTGTGCGGATCACAGCCCCCTGTAAGAGATCGGGTGCTGCCAGGCAGCAGGGGGCAGTCATGTACACAGTTCATAGTATATTCTAACTAGAAGCGTCCCCATCACTATGGGAACGCCTCTGTGTTAGAATATACTGTCGGATATGAGTTTTCACGAAGTGAAAACTCATCTCTGAAAAAGCTTTTATGCAGACGGATCTTCGGATCCGTCTGTATGAAAGTAGCCTACGGCCACGGATCACGGACGCGGATGCCAATCTTGTGTGCATCCGTGTTCTTTCACGGACCCATTGACTTGAATGGGTCCGTGAACCGTTGTCCGTCAAAAAAATAGGACAGGTCCTATTTTTTTGACGGACAGGAAACACGGATCACGGATGCGGCTGCAAAACGGTGCATTTTCCGATTTTTCCACGGACCCATTGAAAGTCAATGGGTCCGCGAAAAAATACGGAAAACGGCACAACAGCCACGGATGCACACAACGGTCGTGTGCATGAGGCCTTAGAATGATCCCCATTTCTTAGCTCTATTGTTTGTATGTAGAACGGTGTGCAGCCATTGTCTTTTTTATAATCATGTTTGCTTGATGGATATGCACCCGTGATTCTGAAGGTTCTAGTCTAAATTTTCTTGTAGTACTATATACTACTGCCACATGTCAGAGATAATAGGTTTCACATGCGCAGTTTCACCTAAAGCCAATGGGAGGAAGCAGCGGTCTATCGGCATATTGATCATCTGTTACTATGGTAACAGATCTAATCCCGTTAGCAACTATCGGCTACAAGAGCGATACAGGGTGAAGCCTGAATTCAACTATTTAGACCTTGCAATGTACAGGATTTAGAAGTCCCCTGGTGATCTGGACCCACACACATAGCTATTACACTGTGTGCATGCATCTATATGGCGGTGCTCCTCACCATGTGGCACTGTACTCTCCTCTAGCAGCAAAACTTTTAGGGATGAGTGGCTCTGTAATACTGCATGTGTTAGTGCATGCCATCATTTTTGTTTCTCACAGACCAAGATAAAACCTCCATATCAAGTCTGAACGACCCATGGCCCATGTTGCATCCACGTGCATGGGAACTTCATCATAAACACAAAGTTCTGGGTAGAATTTTATAAATGTTTCAATGTAAATATATGTCACTATAAAAACCTGTTTTCTCTGCTGCTCCTGAGTTAACGAATTTCGAGTCGCACGTCATTCCCCCCCAGTGATGGCTTGTTGACATGTAACCACTGATGAGTCAACGCTACTGAGGTCTCTGCAGGCGGCCAGTGGCTGCAGTGGTCACATGTCGTGTCTTGTAAAAATAAATAAATTCACAAGGCTGGACAAGCCCTTTAAGGGGAACCTGTCAAAATGAAAGGATAATCTGATCTGCAGGCAGCAGGAGGAGCTGATATATAATTTTGTGGTTAAAGATACTGTAAAAATAAATGTATATTCCATTTATCTAAAAATAAAAAATTTCTATTAAAAGCAACCTTTCACAGTGCAAATTCAGTCTGATCTGCAAGCAACAGGTTATAGAGCAGGAGGAACAGAGCAGACTAATATATAGCTTGCACTTGTATGTTATTCATCTAAATCCCTGCTTATTCTGGTCTTTAGTCTAGTGGGTGGTCCTATCAGTGATTGACAGCTATCGTCTCTGGTTTTCCTGTTCTTCCATCTCTACAGAAGTTAGTTGTCGCGTTTGCTTGTATTTGTTTTATTCCCTGTTGTTGCATCTGGGCCTGAGACAGAGACTTCCATTCGTCCATCTGGGGAGGAATGGGTTGTCTCTGGTCCTTAACTTATTCCGGGGCCTTATAGGGAAATCAGGGCCTAGGTATCCTGCATATGAATATTCCTACCTTCAAGCACTATTCATATTGATAGGTAGTTAGGGCCCGGATTAGGGTTGTCTAGGAGGTGACCTGTTTCTTCCCTAGTTTCCAGTCCCAGTTACTGTTCCCCTTCCCTCCTGTGTTCAGTGTAGAGTCACAAAGTGATCCTGACTTTCCCCAATATCATTCTGCTTCAGCTCCTCCTGCTCTGTAACCTGCTGCCTGCAGATCAGACTGCATTTGCAATGTGACAGGATGCATATAATAGAAACATGCACTTCACTATGTATCCACTGGCAAAGATGACATAGTTTTAACACATTCAAGAAGAAATCAATGGATCAGTTTTCCTATGGTCGGAGGTGACAGTGCTGTCAGTACAGGAGCACCAATTATTGAAGCGTCCATAATACAATCACATATGGTCCAGCAATGATCTTCTAGAAACCCTGAAAAGAACTGAAATGAGGGAATGTGTATATGTGATTGTGCATCGTCTCTAAGGCTTTGTGCATCTCCGTGCATTGCCTGGTAAGACAGAAGAGACACAAAGCACAGGTCAAATAAACAGAAGAGAAAGAATACGCTGACCAGAAGGACAGAAGAAAATGTGTCCTAACACGGGCCCTGCTTTAAAAAAAGCATAAAAAAGGGCTCGTCTCTGCAGCACAGGATTATGGGCTTCATTCTTTATATATATTTTTATCCCAGCTGCAGAAAAAGCTATCTAATGAACCTGTCTGGGGCTGCTGTCCCCATCCTGTCAGAAGTGTCAAGAAATGACAAGCACAGGGGACAGGGTGCCGGCAGTCATAGACAGCCCTGCCAGCTGGAGAGTTCAGCCCCAATCTAATCACACCAGCAGAAAAGAAGTTTCACGCTTCCAGCCTGACAGGATGGGCTCCAGGCAGAGAGGGGTGAAGAGGAGCAGCGATGGGAACAATGCTTTTTGTTTCAATTACATACCTATTCACACAATAATTAAATGGCATTACCACCAAGGATAAACGTGACCTTGCAGAAATACCTTTCTTGAGGGGGTCCAAAAGTAATTATCAGGCCATATGAAAAGTAGCTGAAACACCATGACACAAGAGGAGATGAAAAAACACAGCGCATAAATTACTAGACGTGTCTATGTTCCCTAACCCACACTTTTCATACATTCACACACATAAATTACATGCAACACGCCTACAGGAGAAGCACAAATTATACATATACAAAAATACATAAACATATATATGCTGAAAAACATTCAAGCATGTACGGTATAAATATGGTGCTTTATAATAATAATTGATAATAAAGGATTCCTTCCATACATCCTGTTTCTGCAGCATGTGCATGGATCTCGGAAAGCCCCATTCAGGTTAAAGGGGGTGTCTTAGTTATATGAACACTCAGTGCCCCCCAAATGTAATAAGATAGAAAAAACTCTAATATGTACCCCTTAATCTGCCACTATAGTCCTCACCTATATAGTGGTATAATACAGGAGACCGCTAAGGCCATTGGCTACAGTGGTCACATGCCATATATAGGTACGTCACTGCTGCAGCCTGTCCACAGAAAGGAGCAGGAACAAAGCTGCAGCGCTGGAAACAGCAGGGGGTTAAGTGGTGAGTATTTGTACTTTTATTATTGTATTACATTTGGGGGGAGTTTTCTTATAGCTCAGACAACCCCTTGTGAGTATACCATTGAGGTCCGCTCAACTAAGAGGGCTAATGTATGGCGTAGGCTACGTAGTGACAAAGTCACAGGCTGGTCACATGACATTTTCAGTATTCCTACGGGAAAAGTTATCACATAACGCCTTACGAAGAAGTTTTTCCATGCATTTGAATACCCCTTTAACCTATCTCTGCCTCTGAAAAATTCGTTCAGAAAATCTGAATCCAAATTCCACACAATCTGGGGTCGCTCGCGGTGGAGCTTCACTTCAACGTGTAAGCGGCTGTCACGGCATGCAGGGAGCTGTAGTTCCTCAATAGCAGGAGAGCCACGGGTTGGAGACCACTGTTCTAGTATATCTTTCCTTCAGCTCTGCTACTTCGCACCATCGCTACTACATCATCGTCCTACACTAATCAAAACAGTATAACTGGGATTTTCTTTATATTTGTCGGATTTCAGATAAGCAAAACTACATTATCCCCGTGTCCTATTCTGCGACTACTCCAAGGGATAGATCTGAGTGGGTTCATCCGAGCCGCTCCTCTGCCTGTACAGAACAATGGAGGCATTTTGATGCTGCCACATTCATGCACAGGAAATAGACGGCCAAGTAATTAGTGGCATTAGAGTGGGTGCTTAATCGCTCCAATTAGCATTGCATGTTTGACCTGTAATAAAGTACACAGGCTGAACGACACCATATTGCTTACGGTTATTAATGGATGCCATTCACCACAATTTATATTACACTGGGAAGTGTGGTAAGGCTGTAAATTATCACTGTGAGGCTTCACAGATTCGCAAAATACAGATACCGTACCTTCTGTGCACATTCAGTCATTTCCTCACTCCTTTCCTAATCCTATATGATGCCAGCAGATACAAGATGTGCCCATTTTCATATATTTTTCCCAGAAATCCAGTGCAGCATTGAATGGCTTACGATACTCCTTATGGATACTTGTCGTCCTCCATAAGGAGAAATAGTACCTCAACCAAGGACTCTCAGGCAGCTCAGCTGCTTAAGGGTAGGAGACACTCAGTTTTCCTTTTGGAAAGGAGACTAGTTTGCATGTTTATTTTCCAGAGAAGCATTATGTGGGGATGCAAGCACAGCAATGGACAAAAAAAAATCGTATTATGAAAAAACACTGATTGAACAGTTTGAGGCTACCACCACAAACATAGTGGGGAAAAATTGCGGAAAATTAGCAAAAGGAGATATGTGTGTATAAATATACATACTAGAGATGAACAAATCAATTTGGAATTCATCCTAAAATTTCAGAATTTTTTTTATTCTAAAAAACAAAATTATTTTGCAATTAATTTCAGGAAATCAAGAGAGAGACTTGCACATGAAAAACATGTGCAATTCAGCTTTCCTTCCGAAATTATTGAAAAAAATAAGTGTTTCACAACCACAGTATATTCTACCAGTCATTGATCAGCCTTTTAAACAGACTTATACCTCATTGTCACAGTCAGCGTTTGATCAGAGATTTCTATCAGTGATTTTGGACCAAAAGTAGGTGTGGGTCTAAACAAAGAACAGGTCAGATCTTATATCTGAGTAGCCTCCAATCCTGGTTTTGGTTCAGAATCACTGATGGAAATCACGGACGTGGAATAAGGCATTACACAGCATAGCTAGGAGAATAGCTAAGCCAGCCTCACAACTGCAACTAGCTCTTTCAGGACAAAAGTCTGGCCCTGAAAAAAGTATAATCACCTAAGCTCCCTCTAGTGGTAACTGTAGGCAGACAGAATGTTATCATTTACCTTCATGACAAAGCAGCGGATTTGAAGACCTGTAGCTAAAGAAAAGAGCTCAGACCACTATAAAGACATTAAAAAACTAATCAGCAGAAAAGTGACAAGGTGTCAAAAGGAGGACATTCACTTTAAGAGGATTCAATCCTCATTAACCCTAAATTTCATTGACATTTACAAAAAAAACACACAAACAAAGATGCTCAATTTATCAGGCCAACGGAAGCCCTGAATAATAGTGTATTACTATGTGAGCATGGAGACAAGTTATACTGTCTATAAACCCCATGACGTCCACAGAGCAGATGGCTTCAGCATGACATGTAACAGTCTCCAGTCTGGTAATAGAAGAGGAGCCGCTCCCCATCCACCATCAAATTATCAGCTAAATGTACAGTAGGACCTCGTTTTAGATTGAATTACAAGAGCTGCAGTAGGAATTACAAAGTATCTAAGATTTAACCAGCGCTGCTACACTTTACAGATCTACACATGGAGGAACAGCCGTCACATCGAAACCTAGGGTTTATTTACTGTCAGATTCTGTGACCGAGCGCCAGATGGTGGAATTCACAAAATGTGTCAATCACTTGATGATCGACTTCAAATACTCAAGGAGACAAATAAGTGTTTTAAGGCATTTCCTAGTGGGTTGCTATTTAGTAGTGAGAAGATATCTGTATCACCTTATACTATGGTTGAGGACATTCCCTTTATTATTGGTCTATGATTGTATTATAGCATCTAGTAGCAATGCGTTACTACTAATCCATGTCCAAAATGACACCTAAGGAACCACCTTGCTTTACTTAACTCGTGCTAATGTTCAAGCACATGAATGCTCATGTACTACACTCCGTTCTCATCAGTATGGGCCTAGCAGCACATTAGGTAAGTTTACTACGTAAAGTGGCAGATTGTTGGTTTTTATGTCAATTTAACACTACAGAGTGTATGGTGTAAAGACTACAGCCCCAGAATACTAATCAGATATTGAACCAGCAGGAGGCTAATGGGAGATGTGAGCTCAGAACTGGCAAACAACCCAAATAATACAAGCAGGTTTGAAAGAATGACCACAAAGCCACAAGACTAAGGACAAAGAGCAGCATCCCTACATATCATACAATAAAACATTCCAAATAGGCAACGTATAGCCAAATAAATGCAAATTAGAAATTAAATTAGATGAGCCGATTCCATAAGTCTTCTGGATACACAGCCCGTTACTACGATATCTGTAGGTGATGTGTTCTGTACAGAGATGCTGTTGTCTGGCAGGTTCAGCAGAATGCTAGACTGGAACTCTCTGGCGGTGCAAGTCTTGAACAATGCTGGGAAGAAACACAACGCATCATATTCAATGATGTCATCACTTGACCAGGATGCTGGTAATAAATTATGCTCATTCCTCTGCCATTTTAGCCATGTAACAAAGTCTTTAGTGAGACAGCAACATTGTGCTGATGTGAGAGTCAAAATCAATGAATGGACTAATTCATGATGCCTCTAAAAATACATCAAACGAGCAGTACTACATGTGGTCTATAGAAAAGACCAGGGTCTACAGCCACTAATGTGAGAGTCTACAGAGAAGGGGAAGTCAATGACTGTAAAGACGATGTACTACAACAACCATTCTGTGACAAGTCACAATGCCAACATCTCAGAGGGACCATGGACCACATACATTTTCCATGTATACAGTATAGCCTTGAATTCATCACAGATGATGCCTATAGCCTGGCGCTAGATATAATGCATAACGATAAATGAAAACTTGCATCCTCATAGATAAATGGAAACAACTGGTCTGGCTATGGTGGCTTAGGCTACTTTCACACTAGTGGCACGGACATCCGGCAGGCTGTTCAGTTGAGTGAACAGCCTGTCGGATACGTCCTGCCGCTAGTGAACGTGCGCCCCCAGACTGTAATGACTATAATGAGGGCGGGGCGGAGTTCCGGCAGAGGCACGGTAGTCAGCGCACGCGAGAGACATGTCATAGTTTTATTCCAGCAGCCTCTCGCTGTGCGCTGCTGCCGGAACTCCGCCCCCATTATAGTCAATGGGGACAAAGCGGTAGTCCGGGGGCACACGTTCACTAGCGGCAGGACGGATCCGACAGGCTGTTCACCCGACGGAACAGCCTGCCGGAAGTCCGTGCCGCTAGTGTGAAAGTAGCCTTAGAATAAAATATCTTCTCTTAGATCATGTGGTCAAGGTTTCTACTAGTCTGGTGCCTCTTTCCTGGCGATGGAGTATGAAACATTACTGCATTTTTTTAAACTCATCTAACTTGACATTTAGTCCATCCATGCTAAACTGCTGACAGCACTAGGCAGCGGCCAGGGACAGCAGTAAGGCTACTTTCACACTGGCGTTTTGGTTTCCGTTTGTGAAATCCGTTCAGGACTCTCACAAGTGGTCCAAAACATAACAGTTTTGCCCTTAATGCATTCTGAATGGATAAGGATCAGTTTGGCTCCGTTCCGCTTTGGAGGCGAAACTGAGCCAAATGGATCCGTCCTGACACACAATGTAAGTCAATGGATCCGCTTTCAATGACACAATATGGCACAATAGAAAACAGATCCGTCTCACATTGACTTTCAATGGTGTTCAAGACGGATCCGTTTTGGCTATGTTAAAGATAATACAAACGGATCCGTTCTGAACGGATGCATGCGGTTGTATTATCGGAGACGATCCGTCTGTGCAGATCCATGACTGATCCGCACCAAACGCGAGTAGCCTTAAAACATACCTCTTGCGGAGCTTTCATTATCAGAAGAAGTGAGAATATGAAGGGTTATTCTGCTCCTGCAAGGCCCTTGCGGCAGGGCTCTCTGCATTGAACTGCTTCCTATGAACTGAGTGGCAGCTGTGGAGGTCTGTTAGCTGGATGCTATAGCT
This sequence comes from Bufo bufo, assembly GCF_905171765.1. Lineage (NCBI taxonomy): Eukaryota > Metazoa > Chordata > Amphibia > Anura > Bufonidae > Bufo > Bufo bufo. Next base: position 624,427,404 of record NC_053391.1, read on the forward strand.
GTCACTCAGAGCAGAGGGAAGGGCACTTCAAAGTGAAACTCCACCTCCTGGGCACTTGCAGGGGCAGAACATGGCAGAATAAAATATTCAAAATACTCCTGATAATGAACTCTCCACGAAAGGTATGCTTGTACTGCTCTCCTCAGCCCCTACTTATTGGTTGGTCCCTATGACACTGGCTGACCTGTTACATGTGCACTTGGCAGCTGAAGACATCTGTGTTGGTCCCATGTTCATATGTGCCGCACTGCTGAGAAGAGTGATGTTTTAATATATGCAAATGAGCCTCTAGGAGCAACGGGGGCGTTGCCATTACACCTAGAGTCTCTGCTCTCTGTACCTTCCATGCACAGGGCCAGGTGTGATGATGTTTTCGCTGCCTGGCCCTGTCAAAGTACAAAGGACACGGCAGTTGCAGAGAGAGCTGAGCCTCTAGGTGTAATGGCAACACCCCCGTTGCTCCTGGAGGCTCATTTACATATAATAAAACATCATTTTTCTCAGCAATGCGGACACATATGAACATGGGACCAACACAGATGTAACAGGTCAGCCAGTGTCATAGGGACAAATCTGCTGACAGATGCCCTTTAAAGTGTTGTTTGTCAATGACAACTCCTTTCAAAATGCAGTCCCAGGTCCTGCTGCCAACAACCCTGCAAAACAAGTAATTTCCCCCTAGAGAGGCTACTACATGGGAAATGTACATCATGGTGGCCATTCAGATAAATGGCTGTACAAGTCACACATATAAAGGAGTACTCCGTTCTGGCTGATAGGGTGGGGGTCTCCTCTATGACAGCATACAGTACGGACAAGGGTTGTCTTCATGAGACAACCCCTCTAAGGCTCTGGGTCACTCTGGCATTCCTGACAATGAGTAAGAGGTTCTAGACTTAACCTGTAAAATACTTGAACTTTGCTGAAAACTTGACGGGTCCCATTTTAAGTCGATCTGTGCCACCTGGTTTCAACAGCATCCATACCAGGATCCAGCATAACGGCCATGGCTTTGGTATAAATGGAAGTCATGATGCTAATGTGAACACAGCCTATGCCAGATATGTCTAAAATACCCAACAATGAGGTATAAGGGTAAATGCACACGTTCAGGATTTATCTGCGGACAATCCGCACTGAAACTGCAGGTGTTCGCAGGGAAATCCGTGCGGTCAATGCGCATCAATTGGTGCGGATTTGCATGTGGATATGATGCAGATTTTCCTCTCCCCAATGAAGTGAATGGAGAAAATCCGGACAGGAAAGAAAATTTATTGACATGCTGCAGATTAAAAAATATGCACCATAGGTCAAAATCTGAGCGGAAAAATTCCACAACGTGTGCATGAGAATTAAAAATTGTAATAGAATACAATGTACATGAGCTACGGTGCGCGCAAATCCATGCCGAAAATACGCCCGCAATCCTGATCATGTGCATTTAGCCTTATACATAAGATAAAATTCTGCATTCACCAAACGTATATTATATAGATAAATCAAGTATAAAGCTGCCTAATTAGCAAAATGCATTTGGAGAAGAGTCGGTCCTGTAAAACAGGACAAGCCTTAATAAGTGACGGTGTGAATGTGAGCGGCATATTATTAATCAGTATTCCAGAAGACAATTAAAACCCAAGTCTATCTGGGAACACCTTGTTAAGTGGCTGACACTCACACGGGAAGTGGACGGTAAACTCACCTGCTCCTTCTTAGAAGTGTGAGCGCCGAGACAATCAACTCTTCATTAAGCCACTTAGAGGTAATACATTAGAAAGAGGCTGATATGTGACCTGTTATTTTATTGCTCCCAGCTCAGGAATTAACATGCCGAGCTGCAGCCATTTTTGTTTTCGCACGGAGGGGCCGGGAAATTTTAGGAGGCTGCTTCGCAATCCAGCTGATGAGGGATGAATGGCTTACCGTCCCTCAATTAATCTTGTCGTCCTACCTTCACACCGGCTTTCTCTCTACACCAAGGTAATAATGACACCCTCATCCATTATCCTTTTATCCCCGTTATTCACATGAAATTGCTTAATAATATGTTACAGATTCGTCTTCCCTCGCATAATTCTTCCTGTCATTTGCAGTATATCATCCGGCAAACACACAGCCCACTTTTGCTGGCCGCACTTTGAAGATTATTGTTGGTGACATCTTCAGGATGCATTTGGAATCTGGAGCATCATTTTCCTTGTGGAGGGGAATTACACTGACTTATCTGTCATTGCCAAAAGCACAACAAGCAATCTGGTGGTAATGCATAGGTAAAATGGGTTCTTATCAGGGAGCCAGGACATGGAGCGCTTGTAAATGTATGCTAATGTGTCCCTTTCATAGTTTCCTAGGGAAAGGCTACGTTCACACTTTGGTTCATCCATCGCTATAGTAATTGGTATTGTCAGCTAGCTCGAAAGCCCCCCCCCCCCCCCCAAAAAAAAAATAATAGAAAATATTTTTATCATTTTCCTTGTTAATCAAAGTTTTTGTTACTGGTTCAATTTACCAGATCTGTTCAAAATCAGGCCAAGATCCCTAATTAGACCACCGTAATAAAAATGCCACCCTAAGGCAACATGCACATGACCGTATAGTTTTTGCGGATCCGATCCCACTATAACACTATAATATAGGAACAGGGATGTCAAGGAGAAACCGAATTCTGGCCTTCCCTCAGGAGACAAAGACCATATCCTGCTATAGGGTCTCATTTTCTTTCATACACATGGAAGATGTAAGCAATGCAGCAGGAAAAACCATCGTCATACGGGCAGCCGTCAAAGTGCTTTGTTCGTGATGGCCGTCTCCGAGCAGATCACTTGTGTCACATGTCGCTAGATACCAACCTGCTATAGTTCATCACAAAATATTCTTATTACTGCCCTGGTACATGATGAATATTTCAGAGAGCCTACACGCCAGCTTAACCAGATGACTTGAGCATTTGAGACATCTACAGCTGAAGCCCACCAATTGTGATCCCCAGCCTGGATCTCCATGCCAGCAAAGTCAGCTTGCTCTCTTTATCAAAAGATCAGCCCCGTCGCAAACGAGCCGTTTCCCCTGATCTGGGGTGGCATTCCAGAGGGACCCCGGCTATCCAGATTGCATGCCAAATTTGACAACACATGACAAGCTGGTCGGCGTGCAGTAATTTGACTAATTATACCGGATTAGAGCATATTAATGCAAGCTGTTTTCTCCAGAGCTAATGACCTGCTGACTGGGTTCTGCAAGGCCCCACTTGGTCTGTAGACAGAGGGCGAAAAAATGCTTTCTAAGCTCTCGTCGGTTCACATCAGCAAATGAGTATATCAAACTCGTGAGCAGCAAAATGCAAACGACATTTTGTCTACTCTAAAGCAATACAGTCTTCTTTAACTTTCCACCTCAAGGGTTCCTTTGATGAAAAATTAAAATACCTCCAGTCTGCTCATCAGCTTTCAGGAAAAAGAACAGAGGAACCTCTCCGACTCTCTGCTTCTAAGACGTGTCAGAATGGGGAGAAAAAACAAAACCATCTCTGAATATAAGATCGAAGACATCTTGTGCAGATAAGAAACGGTCTAAAAGAAAGCAACCAATCACAGCACAGCTTTCAATTTGGCGCACTATGGGAAATGAAAGCTTTGCTGTGATTGGTTGCTTAGAGCAGACGGTTCCTCTTTTAGACAGTTTCATGTATTTAAAGGGGGTTCTCCAGGCTTTTAATATTGATGACTTATCCTCAGGATAGGTCATCAATATCAGATCGGCGGGGGTCTGACACCCGGCACCCACGCCGATCAGCTGTTTGAGGAGATGGCGCGCAAAGTGTGCACATGCCGTCTCCCTTCTCTCTTCCTGCCCCATAGACATACAGCAGCAGAGCAGGAAGAGAGAAGGTATACGGCACGTGCAAACTGCGTGCGCCGTCTCTTCAGACAGCTGACATTCTCTTTAACTATTTCCTACTATTCATAAGTTATTATTCTAAGCCGGCTATACATATATGCACATGTTCACTCATCGACAAAAAAATAATAAATATATTACACCAAAAAGCTGTTGTTGGAATGGATTGAAATTTTCTATGTGTGAATGTAGTTATGATATATGGAAGTTATTACAATATTAGAGCCAAAGGATAGGTTTATTGGGGATAGCTGTACAATGGAAAGGTGTCTCTAGGACCTGTTGTATCCAGCCTAGAGGCAGCCCAAGATAAGAAAAGGTTGGGCATGGAGGCATACAGGTTCTGTATGGTATCCTGCGGCACATTTGCCCACAGATGTTGCAGTTGGGCCTGTAGATCCTGCACACTTGTAGGTTGCTGATGCTGGCATCCCAGCTGGTCCCATAAATGCTTGACTGGAGATAAATCTAGTGATCGGAGATTCCTGGGAAACCCTTGCAGTGGGTAGACGAGCATCATCCTGCTGAAAAATGCATCACATGTGGCAAATATGGCTGAGCTGTTAGTGTTCTTCTTATCACTACTATTCCCCAGATCATCACACCAATAATAAGGGCAATGTGTCACTCCACAGCAAAGGCAGGACTGAAGTGCTCATGATGAGGCCTCCATACTCTAACTCAACCATTGTGGGATCCCAAACAGAACTTGGATATACAAGACCGTTAAAGTCCATAGCAGTTCAGGTTTCTCATTCACGACACCACTGCAAACTAAGGCGAAGGTGGCTGGCTGGCATTGGCAGGACACGTAATGGGTGCTGTGAAACTAAGCACTTGGAAATGGTCTGGGCAGAGACAGGGGTGTAATGAAGGTGCCACCTGTGTCTGGATGACGGACAACAAAACTATGGGAGCTCCTTGTGCTTGTCGGCGGATCAAACAATCCTCTTTACTGGTGGTCAATCTCGAAGGTCTGGAGCTGTTTGCACTTACCTTTACATAACCACAGATGAAAAACTAACAACTAGGTCAGAATGGTCTAGATGACGGACAGTTCGTCAAAATGACAATTCTACTTCTTCAAGTCCATTCCTGTGCCCCCTCTCAAAGTCTGTCACTGGACAAAATGTATTTGAGTGCATCCTACAGGCATGTCTAGCAGTCAGCGATCTCTAACTAAGAGGTACACTACACAAAAGCAGCCTCTGAGAGCCTTTTTATAGTACAGTAGGGAATCACTTTTATGCCCTCTTGTGGCAAGACATGTAATGATTTACATATCTGCCTGAGACATAACTGCACGCTGAGTTTTGCAGCAATCCAACATATTTATCTTGGGGAATCATTTTTTTTTGTCAATGAGAGTATACAGGTGAAACTCGAAAAATTTGAATATCGTGCAAAAGTCCATTTATTTCAGTAATGCAAATTAAAAGGAATTGCATTAATGCAGCTTAAAAATAGAATATTGTGAAAAGGTTCAATATTCTAGGCTCAAAGTGTCACACTCTAGTCAGCTAATTAATCCATACCCCCTGAGCAAAGGGGACCTCAAAATTGTGACTTTGGGGTTTTATAAGCTGTAAGCCATAATCATCCAAATTATAACTAATAAAGGCTTGAAATATCTCGCTTTATCTCATATATTAGTTTCACCTCTTAAGTTGCATTACTGAAATAAATGAACTTTGCATGGTATTCTAATTTTTCGAGTTTCACCTGTATACTATATAGGCATTCTCTGTACTGACTAATCCATAGAGGTCACAAATGTGGGACTTCCCTCTATTAGGTCATAATGCCCCAATAATGTGTTTGTAAATGGACTTTCGAAATAAAATAAAAAACTTTAAAAGGGGTTGTGTCTTGAAATATTCTACATTTTTGAAACCAGCACCTGGATCTGAACACTTTGTAATTACATGTAATTAAAAATGTATTACAGCCAGTGAGCTATTCAATACAATGTATCTGTATAGCGCCACCTGCTGTTTGTTATTTTCCTTATTTTCTGTCCGTCTCACTGAGCTGGTCGAATGTGCTCAGTTTAAATCTTCACCTGCCACCAGCTATATGTTCTGTTAGAAGCTGTTGCAGTTACAGGGAGAGAGCTGCAGCAGAAAGGACATACCCCCTGAGCTGCCAGGCTGAAGATAATCTAGCAGAGCAAATGGAGCAATGACTGGGGAGATCTCTAGACCCATGTGAGGTACAGGGCCGGTTCTAGCTTTGTTAGAAATAAAATTTCATGTACTATATGAGGTCTAATTTAGTTTTTTTTTTACATCAGTCATGGCAAAACCCCTTCTTTAAGTGTCCAAAAATGTCATTCTAACCTAATCAACTGCACACTAGGACCTTCATCCAGTGGTACCATAGCTACATATAAAAGGGCAGGATTTCAGTCAAACAAAAAATAAAAAAGCCCAGTGTCATTGGAATTGCAAACTGAAGTTGGGTTCAGATTGCATTCTAGCCTCTGCAGGGCTTCCGGGTGGCGGTATACGTCTGAATACCAGAAAACTGCATTCAAAAATATATCCTGCATTGTGTGCCTTCACTTTAATGGGTCAATGAAGCTCAAAACATTCATATTTGGACTCGGTTTGAAAAAAAGCGGAGAGCAGGTCCAACAGCGTAGAAAGGTGAATTCTTCGAGCACCATTTGCCCCATTAAAATGAATGTACTACTCGCGGTATACATCTTAATACCGTTTCTGGGTATTCAGATATATACTCCAAGAAGGAAGACCCTGCAGAGGCTAAAACGCAACTCAGCCTGAATTGGGGCTTTGGTCTTCTATATAAAGGGGCAAAACAATGAGGAATTTGTGTTTTTTTTTTTGCTTTGCATAATCTAGAGAACATGCAAAGGGTTTAATAAGACTGGTAGAAATGGGATCATAAACTATGCGTTTTTATTTTATCGGAGAATTAGGTTGTACGTTACACTATGTAACACTCCGGTCTGAGCAGTCTTTAAGGAGATTATTCCCACTGAACTCTCCGTGTTATATGGGTTAAGTAAAATGCTTTGAATTACACTTGCAAAATGGGGAGAAACAGTAAGACCCTGATCTGGTGTACATAGAGGGGTAATGATGATAATAAAACAAAATGCTTGAAAGGGTGGCAGAATAACGAAGCACAATGGAAGGGTTTATAGTACCGACTCCATTAAACATTTAGCTGGTCTCCAATGAAAAGACGTAAGCTGCAAAAAAAACCCAAAAAAAAACTGCATCTGAGGGCTTCAAACATATTGTACAGAAGTCACATCAAATTAATGCTGAGGACCATTTAGAGCCTTTATTCTGAAAAGCTTTTGAGAAAGGATTAAACTATGAAACCTCGCATGACGCTAAAGTACGTATTAATGGTTTTCAAGAGGAAAAAGAACAATGCAAGTGTTATTTTTAGATAAATCGCGACTTTGTGTGGCGCAGACAAAGCTGCTGTGGAGGCATTGTGCAGTCCCGCAACCCATACCCCACCTACAGGAGCAGCGCCAGAGCAGAGCCAACAACAGTGTCCGTTAAGCTGAGCAGAACGAAGGGGAAAATGTCTGCCATAATGTGGAATGCATCTACCATCTTCTTATAATGGCAGGAACAGGATAAGATCACCAGACCACATGTTTTGGATAAAATTAATAAGTTTACTTCATTTTCAAGGGGTAGATAGGGAAATATGTTTTACTAATTAAAACCAAAAAGAGAAACATAAATTTTTGCTAATCTGATTTAATTTTCTAATTTTAATTTTAATTTTTTTTTCTATGCAAGATTTTGTGGGCAGCCATATTGGCTGAGCTGCTCAACAGCATTTAGAGAGATGCTTTATGGCAGCCACATGCACCAAAGACACAATAACCTGCGGCCCTCCAGCTGTTGTAAAACTACAACTCCCACCATGCCCTGCTGTAGGCGGATAGCTGTAAACTGTCTGGGCATGCTGGGAGATGTAATTTTACAACAGCTGGAGAGCCGCAGGTTGGGCATCCCTGCAATAAGACAAGAGATGTTCATTGACTTCTATGAAAGAGTATTCTAGACATGCTCTGTGAGATGTGGACACGTCATTATACAGGGAGGGGGAGTAGATAAGCTGTAACAATTACTGGGTGGATACTGTACAATCTATAAAAGGAGTTTAAAGTTGGCTTTACATGCAAAACGTTTGTTGATTAACAATTATCTTTACGGGTCCAAGCCACTATGTGCACTATTGCTCCTCCTCCTTCCTCTGTTAACTCCTCTCTCTCCTTCTTGATTAAAGGAGTTATCCCATCTTAGACAATGGGGGCATATCGTTAGGATATGCCCCATTGTCTCATAGGGGCGGGTCCCACCTCTAGGACCCGCACCTACAAGGAGAACGGAGCCAGAGAGAGTTGTGGCTGGAGAACCCCAGGTTTCCCGGGGTCCGTCCACCACCAGGCGCAGCTCCCCGCCTCTCCCATTGAAGTGAATGGGAGCGCACCGCGCATTCGCGGCCACCGCTCCCATTAATTTCTATCGGGCTGATGGAAATAGCCGAGGCAGCGCTCGGCTATTTTCAGAGGCTCTATAGAAATGAATGGAGGGCGGCTGCGCATGCGCAGAGCACCCTCCTCAACTTTCTCCACTCCGTTCACCTTGTAGGTGTGGGTCCCAGAGGTGGGACCCACACCTATCAGACAATGGGGGCATATCCTAGCGATATGCCCCAATTGTCTAAGCTGAGATAACCCCTTTAACAGAGCCAGGTTCCTGTATCATCCTTTTACCTGGCCCTGTCAATCAAGAAGGAGAAGGAGACACCGGCAGAGGAAGCAGGTGAAGCAACAGTGCACAGAGTGACTTGAGCCTGCCCTCAATGCACTTTAATGCTTATTTGCATATGGATTCAAAGTATTTTTTTCTCCACAATGAAGCAATGGGGCGCTAAGTGAAAGGTATCATTACATTTGGCTAAGCTAGCCCTACAAGGGATTATGCCTGGTTTATTATTGAATTTCCTGGTGACAGTAAAGAGTCACTGTACTTTCACACAATTAAATTTCATTAAAACAGAAAATGGTGTAAATAGTAAATTTCTAAATCACTTCATTAAAAAATCTGCCTGCCTCCACCTGAAAAAAAGCTGCAAAGTTATGGCCACTAGGGGTCTTACTCCCACCTAATTGTAGTCCACTTCCTGTTGTCAGACAGGATTCGTTCCTTGTAACAGATACAGAAGACGCCTCACATGAAAAGGGTGAGTGTCAAAGCTAGCCGAGATACTGAGCCTGATTTAAAAAAAAAAAAAAAAAAAAAAAAAAAAAAATGCTTCTACAAAGCTTTTGCAGATAATAGGAGCGGCCTGTGTGTCTGAAAGTGTAATTTTCCCCCTTTAGCTTTTCTGTGAGCTCTGGAGCTGAAAACAAACACAGCAGAAAGTAAGGGAAAATATGTTACAGCAGAACAGCGCTGGCAGATTTCACAGAAGGGAGAGACCATCTGGTTCTGAGTGAAATGCATCTAGCTGTGCAGATAAAACTGGGATTAATATGGCTAAAAAAGAAGCCCAAAAAAAAAATGTTCCTTCACAGTTATGACTGTACATAGAAGTACAGCTATTATCCAAACTTTTTATTTTGAAAACTCAAGTACGATTTAAAGGTGTTGTGATGCAGCATTTTTGGTGGCTTTTTTTGGTGTTTGTATATAGGAAGACGTTATATCAAAGCCTATAGAGCATTATGACGCAAGCTACAATGAACAGAATGTTTTAGGTATGATGTTCCTATAGGATTATCTAAAGGATTTGAAGAATTCCAGAAAACCTGCATCTTTAAACTACTACATGAGAAATAAAGTATGCCACTAAATCCGCTCAAAAATGTGTGAAGTTTAATGGAGCATGTGAATTATCGTGGAAGAGAACCGATCAGATATCGCTCAATATCTCTAGAAAACGGAACATTCTTCCCACAAGGACAGGCTTCCACATAACACACACTATTAATGACGTTCAGTTCCGCCCATCATGCACTAGAAGAAATGCATGGCTTCACCATAGGGATTTTATGTCTTTCTTGCGCAACTTGACTTTGGGGAGGGGGGGGGGGAGCAGAGACGCATATAAAGCGATTTCAGGTTTGTCCCATAGAAGATGTAACAACCTGTAAACCCATTTACTGTGTGAAAGATTTAACAAGCGAAATTCTTATGTGAAGCTTGAACATAGTGTGAACGATAATTGCAAAAACCTAAGCAGTTGTCATCCCATCAAAAATAATGAATGCTCAGGAGGCATTGAATGGTGTATATTTTCAGCTGTATCTTGGGGAAGCAAAGACTGCCGGGTGAGAATCTTACACAGAGAACGCATCTAGCCTTTGTTGGTGGTGGAGGGCGCCTGCAACAACGAATGAAGGGGAGATCGCTAATTCTACAAGACAACGGCCAAAAAAAGACAACTAATAATGTTGCTGCTAGCCTGCTGTGCATCCAACCATTTATTTGCATGAAGCACATTTTTTCTAGTACCTGGGGCTCCATCCCCCGCTCTTCCAGCTCGAGGAGTATATTGTTAATGTGGGAAGATGCTGAACAAAAAAAACAGGTCTCGTCAGTCATCAAATAACCCAAATTTATCAAAATAGAAATGCTCAAAAGGTACAAAAAGGAGCACAATGTGTCTTCTGTAAAAGAAGCACGTAAAACGTCCTACGATCATCCATGGATATTGAAGAGTAATTCTAGTAACATAAAAAAAAAAAACATCTGGTGCAGGTACTGTGAGCCACGCTGTCAGGTCAGTGGCTGCTCTTCACGTCATATCCAATCCTTATACATCAGATATAAGGAGGAAACAAGATGACTAATGAGTGTCCACCGCTATGATCACATCTGCACCGGACACTCTGTAGCAGATTCCTATGGTTTTGGAGGGGAAAATAAGTGTTGCGTGCACCTTAGTGGAACCCCTGGGGTCATCTGGGATCTGCTAGTGTCCACCACCTGACAGATCCAGCATGGCATTGTGCAAGGGAGGATTGGCCATAGACCTTACAGGAAAATTTCCCCAGGGGGCCACCCAAGTCCTCTCTGCCGCTAACTGGGAACATAATGAGTTCTTAACAGTAATTAGCGCTGTGAAAAATCAGGTACTCAAGTGCCCGGCCAGTGGCCACACATGCCCTCTTGAATTCAACTGCTGTGGTCCCCACCTCACCTCCTAAGCCACCTGCTCCATATCTTAATCAAAGACAACTGGTGGAGGAGGAGGAGGAGGAAGACAGAAAATGGTAGCTATTGATGGCCATCACTGAGGGCCAGCTTTTGGAGCAGTATATGTTGGTTCTGCTGGTATGGTATTTTGCACTATGGTATTGTTGACCCCGTCTACTTGTGTTGCCCCCCCCCCCCCTTCTGTTAATTTGGACCTGCCTACAAAATGGGGCCACTTTTGTTTGTTTTTTCCAGGGCCACTTTAAGTTCCCAGTCCGCCACTGGCATTGTGGCTCCCATTAGAAACAGGAGCCACAACATAGATGTGAACAGAACCGTATAGGAATGCTCCCATTGTACAAGCTGAACATTTCCATGGGGATGCTGGATTCGCACTGGGAAAGGGAAAAGCAACACAAAAGTTTGTCAGCAGCTGAGTCACATCTTTCTCCAGCTGTAGTATTAGTAGAATGCATTTCTTTAAATGGACATACTGTATATGACTATGGAGTCTGATGGCGATTATAACAGACGGGAGGTGGAGTCCTCCAAAGATGTATACTGCCATGATGCTTCTAGTAATAACTATCAGCACATATTCAAACTATATGTAACAGAAGATCTGCTGCTCAGGAGATGATTCACCTGAATATTAGATATTAGAAAATACATACATATGGAATTCAGATGAGAACGTGAAGACTTGAAAAAAAAAAAAATTATATATATATATATATATATATATATATATATATATATATATATATATAAAAAACAAAATATAAAAAATGAAAAAAGTGTGTATATATATATATATATATATATATATATATATATATATTTTATTTCTTCAGGTTCTGGACACCAAAAAAAAGAGCAGCACAATAAAAAGAATGACAAGTGAAGTGAGCAAATAAAACTGAACCGAATGTGTAAATTAGGAAGGAAAATGAGTCAGAAAGAGGCTTTTTAGTCTCCACACAAGAGCAGAGCAGCTGAGCATGATCAAGAGGGCGAGGGAGACGCGAGGCATCAGCATGCGGAGTGTCACTCACTCATTATGTGCTCAGCACTCTTGTGAAGTGCCTCTTCTACTTGACCTATCATATTGCTTCTTCTGTAAACACCTAATCCCTTCTTGTTAGGTGGTGTCAACACTGGCTTTCATTCAGCCTTGTAGTCCTTTCTGAGCTCAGACACTTCAGAGATGCTGCCAAAACACTGTCACTACAATACAGCAATCTGAATATCACCCAGGTAAATAGATGCGATGAGGTTACACACAAAAGGTGGCACATGGACCTAACCTGCCCAGATCACCCGGCCTAACGTACTCACACACACCTATTTATTTTCTCAAACATCTCGATTTTATGACCATTTTAATTGTTCCAGTGCATGGAAAAAGAAAGCATTTCTGACAAGTCTCGTTTAAGAACAGCCTACCGTTTTATGTATGCAGCTCCTATGCAGACCTATATCTCTCCATGGTTACAGACTACAAACCTGTGCAGTCTGATCTTGCAGTCAAGTGCTACTTCACTCCATCTGCCCCTCATCTTTTTATCCTACTGCTTTACTGATCTGAGCCACCCTAGAGGCATGGAGCAGTATTTTGTCCAGGGTTGCAAACTGTCCAGAAATTTCTGGACAGTCTGTAAAAATAGGCGACTTTTTTGCTGTGTCCGTGAAAAAAAAAAAATAGATGTGTCCGTGATTGTTTTTTTTGAGGTTGGTGATACCTGACTAGAATTTTTTTGGTGGTAATTGTCATCATTTTAAAGCTCATAGTAAATGCTGTTTTTATCAGTATATTGAGCTATAGACATGTACTACTTATAATCAGGGATGAGCGAACCCGTGGAAGTTTGGGATCGCCGGGTTCAGACGAACTTCAGGTCAAAGTTCGGGTTCGGGACCTGAACTTGACCCCGAACCCCATTGAAGTCATTGGCGACCCGATCTTCACTTTATTATTTTCCGTTATAACATGGTTATATCGGAAAATAATAGCATTCTTCAGACAGAAGTCTGGGTTCAGTTTAACTCATCCCTACTTATAATCTTTATCATTCATTATGGTTTTCTAATTTGTCCATTTTGGGATAAGTTGTCCAGAAAAGTGAAAAATTCTGGTTGGCAACCCTAATTTTGTCCGACAGAATGCCAGAATCCCGACTAACCCCATTAAAGTTAATGGGGTGCGTCGGAGTGCCCTTGGTGTCCAGCATATGGTGGATCTGGTGCTTCCTTGATGTTTTCTGTTTCTATACTATATCTGCCACATATGTACACCAAGCCTAAGGCTACTTTCACACTTGCGTTTTTGCTGGATCCGGCAGGGTTCAGCAAAAAACGCTTCCGTAACTGATAATACAACCATCTGCATCTGTTATGAACGGATCCGGTTGTATTATCTTTAACATAGACAAGACGGATCCGTCATGAACACTATTGAAAGTCAATGGGGGACGGATCAGTTTTCTATTTTGGCAGATTGTGTCAGAGAAAACGGATCCGTCCCCATTGACTTGCATTGGGGGTCATGCCGGATCCGTCTTGCTCCGCATCCCAGGACGGAAAGCAAACTACAACATGTTGGGAACGCAACTAAACGTAACTTTTTAAGGACCAGTTCAGGTCTGAAGTCACTTTGTGAGGCTTACATAATACACCCCTCAAGGTATTCAAAACTGATTTTACAAACGTTTTTAACCCTTTAGGTGTTCCACAAGAATTAAAGGAAAATGGAGATGAAATTTCAGAATGTAACTTTTTTGGCAGATTTTCCATTTTAATCCATTTTTTCAAGTAATAAAGCAAGGGTTAACAGCCAAACAATACTCAATATTTATTACCCTGTTTCTGTAGTTTACAGAAACACCCCATATGTGGTCGTAAACTGCTGTACGGGCACACGGCATTGCACAAAAGGAAAGAAACGCCATATGGTTTTTGGAGGGCAGATTTTACTGGGATAATTTTAAGCTGCCATGTCACATTTGAAGACCCCCTGATGCACCCCTAGAGTAGAAACTCCAAAAAAATACCCCATTTTGGAAACTACGGGATAAGGTGGCAGTTTTGTTGGTACTATTTTAGGGTACATATGAGTTTTGGTTGCTCTATATTACACTTTTTGTGAGGCAAGGTAACAAAAAAAAATTGCTGTTTTGGCACCGCTTTTATTTTTTATTTACAATGTTCACATGACAGGTTAGATCGTGTGGTATTTTTATATAGCAGGTTGTTACGGACGCGACAATACCAAATATTTTGGTTGGTTGTTTCAGTTTTACATAATAAAGCATTTTTGAAAAAAATGTTTTTTTTTGTGTCTCCATATTCTGAAAGCCATATTTTTTTTTTTTGGGCGACTGTCTTATGTAGGGTCTCATTTTTTTCCGGTATGAGATGACAGTTTGATTGATACTATTTTAGGGTGCATATGACTTTTTGATTGCTTGGTATTAAACTTTTTGTGATGGCTTTTTTGACACAACTTTTTTTTTTTACGGTGTTCACCTGAGGGGTTAGGTCATGTGATATTTATATACAGCAGGTTTTTACAGACGTGGCGATGCCTAATATGTTTACTTTTTTTTTATTTAAGTTTTATACCATAACAGCATTTTTGAAACCCAAAAAAATCATGTTTTAGTGTCTCCATATTTTAGAGGCATATATATATTTTTTTGGGGCGATTGTCTTAGGTAGGCGTTAAGATGACGTTTGATTGGTAGGATTTTGGGGTGTGTATGGCTTTTTGATCGCTTGGTATGACACTTTTTGTGATGTAAGGTGAAAAAATTGGCTTTTATTTACACCGTTTTTATAAAAAAAAATTACGGTGTTCACCAGAGGGGTCATGTGGTATCTTTATAGAGCAGGTTGTTAGGGACGCGGCGAAACATAATATGTTTGCTTTTTTTTATTTATTTTTTACATAAAACAATAGAAGCATTTTTTTAAACAAATAATAAATCATGTTTTAGTGTCTCCATAGTCTGAGAGCCATATATATATATATTTTTTGGGTGATTGTCTTAGGTAGGTGCTCATTTTGTGCAGGGTGAGATGACAGTATGTACCCTAAAATAGTACCAATCAAACCACTTTTTGATCACTTGGTATTAAACTTTTTGTGATGAAAGGTAACAAAAAAATTTATTTTTTTGTAGCTATATTTTTTTTTACGGTGTTGACCAGACGGCGTGGATCATGTGATATTTTTATAGAGCAGGTTGTTACGCACGCGGTGATACCTAATATGTATGTTTTTTTTCTATTTTTTACAATTTTATATGTCTCTATTTATGGGAAAGGGGCTTTTTATGTTGTTGAAACTTAAAAAAAAAAATTTATAGTTAGAAAAACTTTTATCTCACTTTTAATATTTTTTTTTTGTCCCACTATGGGTCTTCAACATTACAGGGTCTGATCCCTGTTTCAATGCAGCACAATACATCTGTATTGTACTGCATTGACTATTGGTGTATTACACAGTGTAATACACTGATAGTTTGCCTATGAGACCCAGCCTGGGGACTGGGCCTCATAGGCCTCCGTACATGCCGGGCTCCAAGGCCTTGGAATGGCTTGGGGCTGCCATGGCAACCATCGGGTCCCCGCCACAGCAGCTCGGGGACCCGATGGCTAAGGAGAGGGAGCGCAAACCTCCCATATGCCGAGGTCAGTGCTGAGTAACAGTCGGATCCGTGCTGCTGATTGCCGGACCGCTCATGTGGGGAAGGAGGACCGCAGGACGAGAATGCTCGTCCTGGGGCGCAAAGTACCGGCCATTTAGGACGAGCATTCTGGTCCTGGGTCCTTAAGGTGTTAAGGGGAGTCTGTAACCTCTCCGGACATGTCTATTTTAGTAACTACTAATATTCCCCATGAAATAACAATTTTTGAGCATGTATTCTTATGACTCTATGCTGTGCCATTCCTTTATTATTCCTACTAGAAGTTTTGAATGAATTTATCAGCAGTTTGAATTGAGGGTCCAGAGGAGTGTCACCAGTTGAGGGGTGACCCTGCACAGTCTAACACTACCCAATCAGGGCTGCCATTGTCAGATTGTGCTGAGACACCCTCCCAAATGGTATCACCCATCTGGACCTTTACTGCAAACTGCCGACAATTCATTTAAAAACTTCTAGTAGGAATAGAAGAAGAATAGCACAACACAGAGTGATAACAATAAATACTGTTATCACTCTGTTTAGTAAAAAAGACATGTCAGGAGAGGGGACAGCTCCTCATTAAGATCAATCTGCTGTGTGCAATGCATGGACACACTTGGTCCTTCAAATTGAGAGACGCCATTTGATTGTGGTGATCCTGAGTGTCCTTAAAGGGAATTTGAAAGTAGGTTTTCTGATCCAGACAATCCCTTTACATAGAAAGAACTGAAAAAGGCCCTAATGCTTCTTAAGTATTTAGAGACCAGTACGACTAGCTGCTTGGAATGGGTACCACTACTGGGGTGTGATAGATGTATGGGGACCTGATTATACACATTTCGAGTACTGAACTCACTCACTGTTGAAAATATCTCTTATGTAGTGATCCTGATTTCAAGTTTTGCTGTGACGCCCCATGTTCGCAGGTCACTCCCCTGCAATCAGCCACTAACATGAAGTAAGCCTCAGCACAAATGCTTGTCTCCAATGCATGCCACCCACATAATCAATGGGCAACCCCACTGGTTTCTCTGGGTGCCTGGCTCTAAAGGACAGGGGGGGTGGGGGGTTCTTGAACACTGCATTAAAGGCAATGTCTGCATGGACTTTAGATGTTTTTCCTCCTCTGAAAAATATGTTAATAGACTTCCTACGTAATAAACCCTAGAGGGCATGTAAGCCTTGAAATAGGGTAATTCAATTGTGAGCCCCACTGGAAACAGGCAAATGTGAGGACACAGAGTGCTGCACAATATGTTAAATGACAGAAAATTAAAAATAATTATTTCCCACTAAACTGACTGCATTAACATTGCCAAAGACATACAAAAATGCAAACCGATGTAATAACCAGATCCTCCAGAAATGACTACGCAATCCAAAAATAAAAATGTACGGTAATCTGGAAATCGTATTTGTTCATTTTAATGATCTTGAAGAAAGGTTTAAAATGCAGCCAAGATGTGAAAATGATAAACCTTTCAATGTAACTACTTTTAGAACTCTCCATTCTCCCGCCACTCGGTCTCCTGCTGTATCGGCTTACACTCTCACAAAATAGGGCATCGTCCATAGGGGCACAACGCCATGTATACGGGACGGCTAGTAACAGCTAACTGTATTGACGCCACATCATCTCAGCACACGACTGTGCGAGCAGATCCGACAGGACCTGGGAGGAAATGGTGTATTAAAATGTTTAGAATTTTTACAAATTGGCCAAAATAGTTTTTTTTTTAAATATATATATTTTATATATATTTTTGGGCAAAGAAAAAATAAAATAAAAAAGACTCAAAAAATGTCTGACAGTGTTTCTGAAGTGTTTTGGGGTATTTTTGCCCAATAGTAAATTTTAGCACCTGTTATTTTTTTTAAACAAAACTATGTGTGCCCCCTTCTGTAATGTCACTTCCTCAACAGAGCCACATTGGAGAAAAAACATTGGTAAAAAAAAAAGAGCATGCAACAATTGCGCATGTGTTTTAGGGCTAGTGGACACAAACATATTTTTTGTCCGTTCCGTTTTTATGGCAGCCTGTATGCGGAACCATTTGTTTCAATGGAGCCGCAAAAAAACAAACAAAACGGAAATGACTTGGTTTGCATTCCATATCCGTATGATCACAAGTCTGTTCCACACAAAAAAACAAAACGAAAAAAAAAACAGAACATGTCCTATTCTTGTGCGTTTTGCGTTTAGGGACAGGCATTGTTACAACGGATCTAGTGAAAAAAAAAATTAAATGCCACTAAGTACACATCAAGGGAGAAAAAAAAAATTAAAAGTTTAAAAAACTGTAGCCAAAAAAAAGGCATAAAAAAGCAAACCCTCTAAAAAAAAGCCAAGAAAAACCTGTGTGTGACACCAGCCTAATAGATGAATCGACAGACAGAATGAATGAAGGCAAAATACTAAAGAGGAAGACAAAAAATCTAATGGTAAAAGTTGCGAGAAACAGTGAAATCATTATCAGCTTTAAAGCCATGGACTAAAAAAATGTCCAGTGTCGTGTCTGGTCTAGCTGAAAAGTTTGCCCATAAAAGCTAGAGACAGACAATGGGGAAAAAGGCAAGGCATGTGCCAACTAATGAGTGTCAAGTGGACATTCCGCAGACCTACAAAGAAAAGCCCCAGCGAGGGACCAGATTCAATCACTCTGAACAAGCAGTGTTCCAGGCTTCATTAGTTATTATTACCCTGCAAATATGGTGAGCAGAACGTACACATGTCAGCTGGGAGGGCCAGACAATAGGGTGGACAACTTATAAACTCCTTCTCGCTGAGAGGGAGAGTCCATAAAACAACCGCCTGGCACATTTGGATTCATGTGGCAACACCTCCCAGTGCATAAACCACCAGAGGACACAGATGGGGCAAAACCAAACATGAAAAGGGGCCTCTATTGTCTGCACTCAGGACTTGATTTGATAGTCATTCAAGCAACTAAATGCAGATTGCTCTCCAGGAAAGAAAAAAAAAAAAAAAAGAGTAAGGCAAATTGGAAGGGGGGGGGGAGGAAACGCCATTCCCTGAATCGTTCATTAACAAGCCTGTGGAATTAACCCAGATCCAAAATGCACATTAACCCTTTGGGAGGAAGAAATCAGACTTCATTGTCAAGATTTGTTTATTTATTTTTGCTTATAAAAAGTTACCATCAAATAATAATAATCCTCCACCAAAGTCCATAGGTGACTGATCGTCTTAATCTAAATAGAAGATGATTTATGTATCGTAACTGCTGTTTGCATTTTTATATGGGATATGTAAAATTCTGTACATAGTGTTCTTTTTTTTGTTTTTGTTTCTTTTTAACAAATATTTGTGCTTCTTGGATAAACCGGATCGTGTCCGTGTGACATAAGAGTTTACAAGGTTAAATTACTATCTGAGGGAAGGTAATCTGGCAGACTTGGAGAACAGCCTGCGAACACTACAATCTGCATCTAGAAGGGCATTTGTCATCATTAGCTGAGCTCTGACAGCTGGCACCCACTGTGTCCCAGCTTAGGAAAAGTAGCAAAAAAACAAAACAAAAACCCTGCATTTAAGTTGCCATTGTCTTTAGATGTTGTGCACTAAGAGGGGTTCAAGTTGGATGTCCAATAAAGAATCCACTAAATAAAGCCTATGGCATAGTCACAGTGTGAAGTTTTAACAATGTGCAGTCAATTTCTAGGAAATAAGATGATGTGAAACTGACCTACATAATTAGAGACTAATCTATTGCCTCGGATCAGACAAAAATAAATAAATAAAATAATAATATAATACTACTAATAATAAATAATGAAACATTTTTTATATATTATATATGTAATACTATATAAAAATACTAAGTATATATATATATATATATATATATACACACACAGTAAAGGGAGAAATAAGTTGAATTACATATAAATATATTATAATATATAGAGAGATCCATGCAATTTTAGTTTTCTCATGGATTATTTTGCTTTATAATTGGCTCTATGTCGCTTGAGATTTTCTATTATGTAAACCAGTTCACATCCAAATCAAAAAATTATTTTTGTGTTAATGTGAAAAGTATGTAAATGAAGGCCCCTCATTGATCAGAAAAGCTGACAAGCATTCCATATTGCAAGTGAGAAGTGAAGATGCTTGGAGAAGAGGAGC
This sequence comes from Bufo bufo, assembly GCF_905171765.1. Lineage (NCBI taxonomy): Eukaryota > Metazoa > Chordata > Amphibia > Anura > Bufonidae > Bufo > Bufo bufo. The sequence goes on from NC_053391.1 coordinate 624,447,338, forward strand.
CATTAATTATTAGCACTTATTTCGCTGTCTGGAGGCATAACAATATTAGTCACCCGGCTATGAAAAAAAAAAGACTTTTTTTAATTTTCTGTATACTTTTTTTTTATTTATTTTTATTTACACACAAATGGCTTTTGCCTGCTATATTGAACGCCACAAGGACCAAGGACACCCATGGCTGAACTGTGCACTGGCATGTTAGGGGAAAAAAAGAAAATGAATGCCCTGTGCTGATCCAGAAAGTGGGTTATAAAAAGACTCTTACTATATGGTTGAAGAATGGTGAAAGGTGGGATTTTAAAATGCAAAAACAACCAAAAATGTAAATGCATCACATCAGTAACAAGTTATACATTACATTATAAGAGAACTGCAGTCAGATCAAAAATGTAAATACAATTAAATTACTTTAGTTGCTAAAATGATGGATGTCAAATATTCTAGTGCACAACAAGGAATCACTGCCTCAAAATTCCAACATTTTCCTGGAATCCTGTCTGGTCACCATACTTATTAAAGGAATATACTGATACAATTTCCTTTATTTCTTCAGTAAGCAGGTAAAAAGACATGTCCTGTCCCCATTCCTGCTCTGCAATTATCCTAATGAGGTTACAATTAATTGATCTTGGTATTGTGAGGCTGTAGAACCCGTCACAGTCCCCCCTCCATGCTAAAATCTGCTCTCTTATTCTATTCCTGTCTACATCATTGACCTTTGCTGCCCTCGTCTTGGAAAATTGTTTCCTTTTCTACTATGTGAAAGCGGCTTTGAAGCAGTTTATGAGCGTTAACTATTCTTCTTCTCAAGGAACCGTTATAGGAGGGAAGAAATTCCTGTCTTCCAATAGTAACGAGGCACAAATATATACACACACACACACATATATATATATATATATATATATATACATACACACACACACACACATATATATATACACACACACACACACATATACTGCATCAACATTACTTTCTTTGATTACTGGAAAATTCTTTCTTTTGGTGACCATGCTTTTGTTTACTATCAGTTTATTTCAGTTTCTTACAACACATGATCTGCAATAAATGTGTCCTTTATACAAATACAATATGCAAAAAAAAAAAAAAAAAATGGCCTGGGAGCCATTTCTTCCCATTTGTTTTCTATTTCATAAAATGACTTCATATGACATTTGCGGAGCTATAATGGAGGAGTTGCTAGGCAACCAAGCGGAATTGGCTCCAGGCAGTTGAATTACAGATTTCAAATTTTGCAGGCAACTTTTCACGGGGGCAAACACTTAAAAAAAAAATATATAAATAATAAATATAGCATTTAAGGATTTGATTTCTAGATATTTAAAATTGAAAAAAAAAAAAAAGAAAACATGCAAATTGTAATATATACGTGTGTAATGTGTGTGTATATAAGTGTATATATATTTAAAAAAAATAAATAATAAAAATAATATATATATATATATATATATATATATAATAAATAGTTAATTTAAACTGGGAAAATTAAATACAAAAAATACTCCAGTAAGTGTTCTCTTGGTCCATACTGTAACCAGTAGTGAAATCCAGTAAAGGACGGGTGCACATTAGGGAGCTGCCCAGTGAATGCTGCAGCCATGAGCACTGCTTTCATTATGAAGTATGGAGAATCACCCCGTGTATTCCAATATGTGTAACTATATGGATCTGTGTGCTTCATAAAAAAAAAAAAAGATTGCTTCCAAAAATACAACATTCTGATATTTGTGGTTAGTAATAAAAACATATAATACAAATACATAAAGTGGATGATGAGATATTGTATAAGATGTCAGTGCTGGGGAGGACATCATACTACAATAAACCCTGATGCAGGCAATAAACACAGCAGCCAATCACAGATCATCTGTCATTCCACAGCGGCAAGCGCACTGAAAGCCGTGAACTCATTGGCTGCTATATACTGAGCGCCAGGGGAGCAGTACATACAGTATACAGGGAGCAGTACAGTACACACAGTACACAGGGAGCAGTACAGTACATACAGTACACGGGGTACAGTACATACAGTACACGGGGGTACAGTAATTGGGGGTACAGTACATACAGTACACGGGGATACAGTACATACAGTACAGAGGGGAATAGTACAGCAGTACATACAGTACACAGGGGAGCAGTACAGACAGTACACAGGAGATCAGTACATACAGTACACAGGAGAGCAGTACATACAGTACACAGGAGAGCAGTACAGTACATACAGTACACAGGAGATCAGTACAGTACATACAGTACACGGGGATACAGTACATACAGTACAGAGGGGAACAGTACAGCAGTACATACAGTACACAGGGGAGCAGTACAGACAGTACACAGGAGAGCAGTACATACAGTACACAGGAGAGCAGTACATACAGTACACAGGAGAGCAGTACAGTACATACAGTACACAGGAGAGCAGTACAGTACATACAGTACACAGGAGATCAGTACATACAGTACACAGGAGAGCAGTACATACAGTACACAGGAGAGCAGTACATACAGTACACAGGAGATCAGTACATACAGTACACAGGAGAGCAGTACATACAGTACACAGGAGAGCAGTACAGTACATACAGTACACAGGGGAACAGTACATACAGTACACAGGGGAACAGTACAGTACATACAGTATACAGGGGGCAGTACAGTACATACAGTACACAGGGGAGCAGTCCAGTACATACAGTATACAGGGAGCAGTCCAGTACATACAGTATACAGGGAGCAGTCCAGTACATACAGTATACAGGGAGCAGTACAGTACATACAGTACACAGGGAGCAGTACAGTACATACAGTACACAGGGGAGCAGTACGGTACATACAGTACACAGGAGAGCAGTACATACAGTACACAGGAGAGCAGTACATACAGTACACAGGAGAGCAGTAACGTACATACAGTACACAGGGGAGCAGTACGGTACATACAGTACACAGGAGAGCAGTACAGTACATACAGTACACAGGGGAGCAATACGGTACATACAGTACACAGGGGAGCAGTACAGTACATACAGTACACGGAGAGCAGTACATACAATACACAGGGGAGCAGTACAGTACACAGGGGAGCAGTACATACAGTACACAGGGGAGCAGTACAGTACACACAGTACACAGGGGAGCAGTACAGTACATACAATACACAGGGGAGCAGTACAGTACACAGGGGAGCAGTACATACAGTACACAGGGGAGCAGTACAGTACATACAGTACACAGGGGAGCAGTACAGTACATACAGTACACAGGGGAGCAGTACAGTACACACAGTACACGGGGAGCAGTATATACAGTACACGGAGAGTCGTACAGTACATGGGGAGCAGTACATACAGTACACAGGGGAGCAGTACAGTACACAGGGGAGCAGTACAGTACATACAGTACACAGGGGAGCAGTACAGTACACGGGGAGCAGTACAGTACACAGGGGAGCAGTACAGTACATACAGTACACAGGGGAGCAGTACAGTACACAGGAGCAGTACAGTACACACAGTACACAGGGGAGCAGTACAGTACATACAGTACACAGGGGAGCAGTACATAAAGTACACGGAGAGCCGTACAGTACATGGGGAGCAGTACATACAGTACATGGAGAGCAGTACATACAGTACACAGGGGAGTAGTACAGTACATACAGTACACGGAGAGCAGTACATACAGTACACAGGGGAGCAGTACAGTACATACAGTACACAGGAGAGCAGTACAGTACATACAGTACACAGGAGAGCAGTACAGTACATACAGTACACAGGAGAGCAGTACAGTACATACAGTACACAGGAGAGCAGTGCAGTACAGTACATACAGTACACAGGAGAGCAGTACAGTACACAGTACACAGGGGAGCAGTACAGTACACGGGGAGCAGTACATACAGTACACAGGAGAGCAGTACAGTACACAGTACACAGGGGAGCAGTACATACAGTACACAGAGCCGTACAGTACATGGGGAGCAGTACATACAGTACACAGAGCCGTACAGTACATGGGGAGCAGTACATACAGTACACAGGGGAGTAGTACAGTACATACAGTACACGGAGAGCAGTACATACAGTACACAGGGGAGCAGTACAGTACATACAGTACACAGGAGAGCAGTACAGTACATACAGTACACAGGAGAGCAGTACAGTACATACAGTACACAGGAGAGCAGTGCAGTACAGTACATACAGTACACAGGAGAGCAGTGCAGTACAGTACATACAGTACACAGGAGAGCAGTACAGTACACAGTACACAGGGGAGCAGTACAGTACACGGGGAGCAGTACATACAGTACACAGGAGAGCAGTACAGTACACAGTACACAGGGGAGCAGTACATACAGTACACAGAGCCGTACAGTACATGGGGAGCAGTACATACAGTACACAGGGGAGCAGTACAGTACATACAGTACACAGGGGAGCAGTACAGTACATACAGTACACAGGGGAGCAGTACATACAGTACACAGGGGAGCAGTACAGTACACAGGGGAGCAGTACAGTACATACAGTACACAGGGGAGGAGTACAGTACATACAGTACACAGGGGAGCAGTACAGTACACAGTACACAGGGGAGCAGTACAGTACACAGTACACAGGGGAGCAGTACAGTACATACAGTACATGGGGAGCAGTACAGTACATGGGGAGCAGTACATACAGTACACAGGGGAGCAGTACAGTACATACAGTACACAGGGGAGCAGTACAGTACATACAGTACACAGGGGAGCAGTACAGTACACAGGGGAGCAGTACAGTACACAGGGGAGCAGTACAGTACACAGGGGAGCAGTACAGTACATACAGTACACAGGGGAGCAGTACATACAGTACACAGGGGAGCAGTACAGTACACAGGGGAGCAGTACAGTACATACAGTACACAGGGGAGCAGTACAGTACATACAGTACACGGAGAGCAGTACATACAGTACACAGGGGAGCAGTACAGTACATACAGTACACAGGGGAGCAGTACAGTACATACAGTACACAGGGGAGCAGTACAGTACATACAATACACAGGGGAGCAGTACAGTACACAGTACACAGGGGAGCCGTACAGTACATGGGGAGCAGTACATACAGTACACAGGGGAGTAGTACAGTACATACAGTACACGGAGAGCAGTACATACAGTACACAGGGGAGCAGTACAGTACATACAGTACACAGGGGAGCAGTACAGTACATACAGTACACAGGAGAGCAGTACAGTACATACAGTACACAGGAGAGCAGTACAGTACATACAGTACACAGGAGAGCAGTGCAGTACAGTACATACAGTACACAGGAGAGCAGTGCAGTACAGTACATACAGTACACAGGAGAGCAGTACAGTACACAGTACACAGGGGAGCAGTACAGTACACGGGGAGCAGTACATACAGTACACAGGAGAGCAGTACAGTACACAGTACACAGGGGAGCAGTACATACAGTACACAGAGCCGTACAGTACATGGGGAGCAGTACATACAGTACACAGGGGAGCAGTACAGTACATACAGTACACAGGGGACCAGTACAGTACATACAGTACACAGGGGAGCAGTACATACAGTACACAGGGGAGCAGTACAGTACACAGGGGAGCAGTACAGTACATACAGTACACAGGGGAGGAGTACAGTACATACAGTACACAGGGGAGCAGTACAGTACACAGTACACAGGGGAGCAGTACAGTACACAGTACACAGGGGAGCAGTACAGTACATACAGTACATGGGGAGCAGTACAGTACATGGGGAGCAGTACATACAGTACACAGGGGAGCAGTACAGTACATACAGTACACAGGGGAGCAGTACAGTACACAGGGGAGCAGTACAGTACACAGGGGAGCAGTACAGTACACAGGGGAGCAGTACAGTACACAGGGGAGCAGTACAGTACATACAGTACACAGGGGAGCAGTACATACAGTACACAGGGGAGCAGTACAGTACACAGGGGAGCAGTACAGTACATACAGTACACAGGGGAGCAGTACAGTACATACAGTACACGGAGAGCAGTACATACAGTACACAGGGGAGCAGTACAGTACATACAGTACACAGGGGAGCAGTACAGTACATACAGTACACAGGGGAGCAGTACAGTACATACAATACACAGGGGAGCAGTACAGTACACAGTACACAGGAGCAGTACAGTACATGGGGAGCAGTACATACAGTACACAGGGGAGCAGTACAGTACATACAGTACACAGGGGAGCAGTACAGTACATACAGTACACGGGGAGCAGTACATACAGTACACAGAGAGCCAAACAGTACATGGGGAGCAGTACATACAGTACACAGGGGAGCAGTACAGTACATACAGTACACAGGGGAGCAGTACAGTACATACAGTACACAGGGGAGCAGTACAGTACACAGGGGAGCAGTACAGTACATACAGTACACGGGGAGCAGTACAGTACATGGGGAGCAGTACATACAGTACACAGGGGAGCAGTACAGTACATACAGTACACGGGGAGCAGTACAGTACATGGGGAGCAGTACATACAGTACACAGGGGAGCAGTACAGTACATACAGTACACAGGGGAGCAGTACAGTACATACAGTACACAGGGGAGCAGTACAGTACATACAGTACACAGGGGAGCAGTACAGTACACAGGGGAGCAGTACAGTACACAGGGGAGCAGTACAGTACACAGGGGAGCAGTACATACAGTACACAGGGGAGCAGTACAGTACATACAGTACACGGGGAGCAGTACAGTACATGGGGAGCAGTACATACAGTACACAGGGGAGCAGTACAGTACATACAGTACACAGGGGAGCAGTACAGTACATACAGTACACAGGGGAGCAGTACACTACATACAGTACACGGGGAGCAGTACATACAGTACACAGGAGAGCAGTACAGTACATACAGTATACGGAGAGCAGTACAGTACATACAGTACACAGGGGAGCAGTGGGATAGAACAGGAGTAAGGGGAGGTGGATGTGTCAATGTGAAGTAGGTGCTGGCATCAGGACATGACATGGTTAAGAGCCGCTGTTGGTTGCTAGGAGACGGCGCAGTGTGAGCGGGATGTGGTGTGAAGGCAGACCTGTCATGTGACCGCCCAGTGTACGGCCAGTCACCCTGTATACTCCGCATCGGGGTCAAGTCATACAAGATGCCATTCACCCAGGACCGGGTGTATGTGTATATGTGTGGTATAGTATTAGTATAGGACACACACACATACAGTATACACACATTATATAGAGATAGGTAGACAGGTAAGATGTTATTTAGAGAGAGAGAGATAGATATATGGATAGATATAAGATAGATACATACATATTAGAGATAGTTAGTTATATGGCCATACACATATACACACATTTATATACAATATATATATATCAGCAGCCACAGGCAGTTTCTATACATCTTACTTATGGAACTATTTTATAGAAAAGGCCTAACAGTACAGATTGAGATAAATGGTCACAGAGACCCCACAATCCATGTACAGTCAGCGTATACAGCACAGTTCACACACAGACAGCGGTGGAAGTTGTATGTGTTTTTTATTATTTACCAGAAAATACAATAATATCTTGCAGGTACCATTAAACCAACCCTATAACACCGACCACCTCCGAGTCCTGGAAACACAGCACAACTTGTTCTTTGGCTGGGATTTCTGTATCTCTGCCCTCAGCTGGCACCTCTTCCTGGCATCATTCTGTACACTGTGTGGCCCTGGGTATCCTCCAGGTACCCAGGACAGGTAGACATCCTCCAGGTACCCAGGACAGGTAGACATCCTCCAGGTACCCAGGACAGGTAGACATCCTCCAGGTACCCAGGACAGGTAGACATCCTCAGGTACCCAGGACAGGTAGACATCCTCCAGGTACCCAGGACAGGTACAGATCCTCCAGGTAGCCAGGACAGGTAGACATCCTCCACATACACAGGACAGGTACACACTCCTGGTACACAGGACAGGTGCGCAGTGATGTCACTCCAATGACAGCCGGGTCCCTGGTACCCTGCAGTTGGCTCCTGCCCCCATCCCTCGGCACACACATGACAGAGTCCTCGCCCTGCCCATCACGGGGCTCCTGTCCCGGGTGGCACTGCCCTGGGTGCCAGCTCTCACAGTGAGATTTGGGGAGGGGGTGCTGCTCCTGTGAGGGGCGGAGTCCCCCCCCCCCCCTCCTCCCTTTATAATCATCCCCACACCGGGCTGTAGCAATGCATTATCCACACTGTCCGGGGCAGCCGCCGCTGTACCTACCTGCGCGCACCCTGCCCTCTGCCCTTCTGTGTGTGGAGGAGGGGCTGGCACCCCTGCCCATGCCATCCTCCTGAGCTCCTCTTCTTCCTCCGGTAAAGTTGGCTCCCGCCATAGCCGCCGCCGCCTTGGATCCCTCGGCTTACTGCGAGACTCCGGTGTACAATCCGGATCTCTGCCCCAACATGATCGCCGCCCAGGCCAAGCTGGTGTACCACCTGAACAAGTACTACAACGAGAAGTGCCAGGCCAGGAAGGTGGCCATCGCCAAGACCATCCGCGAGGTGTGCAAGGTGGTCTCCGACGTGCTGAAGGAGGTGGAGGTGCAGGAGCCGCGCTTCATCAGCTCCCTCAACGAGATGGAGAACCGCTTCGAGGGCCTGGAGGTCATCTCCCCCAGCGAGTTCGAGGTGGTCCTCTACCTCAACCAGATGGGGGTCTTCAACTTCGTGGACGACGGCTCCCTGCCGGGCTGCGCCGTGCTGAAGCTGAGCGACGGCCGCAAGAGGAGCATGTCCCTGTGGGTGGAGTTCATCACGGCGTCCGGCTACCTGTCCGCCCGCAAGATCCGCTCCCGCTTCCAGACCCTGGTGGCCCAGGCGGTGGACAAGTGCAGCTACCGGGACGTGGTGAAGATGGTGGCCGACACCAGCGAGGTGAAGCTGAGGATCAGAGACCGCTACGTGGTGCAGATCACCCCGGCCTTCAAGTGCACCGGCATCTGGCCCCGCAGCGCTGCCCACTGGCCCCTGCCGCACATCCCCTGGCCCGGTCCTAACCGGGTGGCCGAGGTCAAGGCGGAGGGCTTCAACCTGCTCTCCAAGGAGTGCCATACCCTGGCCGGCAAGCAGAGCTCGGCCGAGAGCGACGCCTGGGTGCTGCAGTTCGCCGAGGCCGAGAACCGGCTGCAGCTGGGGGGCTGCAGGAAGAAGTGCCTGTCGGTGCTCAAGACCCTGCGGGACCGGCACCTGGAGCTCCCCGGCCAGCCCCTCAACAACTACCACATGAAGACTCTGGTCTCCTACGAGTGCGAGAAGCACCCCCGGGAGTCGGACTGGGACGAGTCGTGCCTGGGGGACCGGCTGAACGGCATCCTCCTGCAGCTCATCTCCTGCCTGCAGTGCCGCAGGTGCCCGCACTACTTCCTGCCCACCCTGGACCTCTTCCAGGGCAAGCCCCACTCCGCCCTGGAGAACGCGGCCAAACAGACGTGGAGGCTGGCCCGGGAGATCCTCACCAACCCCAAGAGCCTGGAGAAGCTCTGAGAGGACTACCACCACCATCATCCACTACCTGGACAGCACCCCCAACCACAGGGGGCTCCACTGGAATTATCCATCCGTTCTTCATTCTAGAAGGATGACGGGAGGAGCACTCCCATTCTCCGCATCTCTGTGACTGTGTGTCAGCTTGTCGTCGTTCTGTGCTCTGGTGACCTGTTCTAGATTTTTTGGGGGATACTGCAGGACTTGTTCTAGATCTGCTCTGGAGATGCCGGGGGATCAGGTAGCTTTTCTTTAATTTTGGAGGCAGAACTCAGAAGTTTACATTTGCTCTTGTTCTCCTGACATTCCGTGAAAATACTTGAAATGTTATTTAAAAAAAAAAAAATTATTCAAATGAAATTTGTATTATTTTTTTTTTGGCTTTTATGATGGCGCTTGGAATTCTATCTATTGGACGATGCACTTGAGATAACACTGGATCCTGACCTCTGTGATGGAGATTTTAATTTAATGACGGTGAAATAAATGGCCTGAAAAGATATTGCTGAGAGTTTTTCATTCATTTGGGTTTGTAAAAATATTTTAAAAAAACATAATCTTCTCGCAGATTTTCTAGGATTAATTCATTCGTTTTTTTCTAGGACTCAATCAGTCTCTTCATCCTTTTATTTTCTATACATTTGTTTCATATTTTATTTTAATTATTATTTGTGCTTTGTACTTTTTTTTTTACTTTTCTTTGATATTTATAAATTTATACATATATACATTAGTTTCATATTTTATTTATTTTGTGCTTCGTGCTTTTTTTAGACTATTATTTGATATTTATAATTTTGTACATATATAGATTTGTTTGATATATTTCCTTTTTTTGTGCTTCATACTTTTTTTTAGACTTATTTAATAATTATAATTTTGTACATATTATATAGATTTGTTTGATATTTTATTTCATTATTATTTGTGCTTCCTACTTTTTTTAGACTTTTATTTGATATTTTATCATTTTGTACATATTAGAGATTTTTCATATTTTATTTAATTCTTTTTTGTGCTTCCTACTTTTTTTTAGACTTTTATTCAATACTTATAATTTTATAAATATTATATAGATTTTTAAGCAGCTATTTGATAGTCTTAGACCTTACATTCACTGCAGTATTTCTTTCCGCTTCCTCCATATCTTTATTTCATCATTTTCCTTCATTGAATTATTACAGTCCTCACCTTCTTGCCTTATTTTCTACCCTTTTTCCTTCCTTCCTTTACATTTTCTACACACTGCTGTCAGATATACTGGACGCAGGCAACATCGTTACATAAATCCACAGAATCGTCCCAAAAGAAAAACATAAAAATTCGGCAAATGTCCTATAGAAAACGCACAAACACAGTATGGACAAATAATAAAACGCTGGTGAAGGGATAGTCTGCAGTATTAACCCTCTAATAGCGGGGAGGATTTCGGCGACTCTCTATAGATGATGGGGTCACCCTGGTATAAGGAGGGTCGGGGTTTGGATTGGGATGATTAGAATACGGGGCCGGAGATTAGATTTCTTCCCACCTCAGGGGGAAAACAAGACGTTTATTCTCAAATCTGAAGAATGGATTTCTCCTCATTATTTTACATCATCACATCTGTAGTATAATGTGTGTATACTGTATATAGGGGGGATAATCACAGCTGTACATAATGTGTGTATACTGTATATAGGGGGGATAATCACAGCTGTATATAATGTGTGTATACTGTATATAGGGGGGATAATCACAGCTGTATATAATGTGTGTATACTGTATATAGGGGGGATAACCTCATACATATAACACTGGGAATAATCACAGCCCATATTATAGAACTGACAATACAGGCCCAATATAAATGTGCAGGATGTCTGTCATATCTATTATCTCATATCTATCGATCTCTCTCTCTATCATATAGTTATCTATCTAACATCTATTTATCTAACTCGCTAATATATCTAATTTATCTATCTGTATCTAATATCTGTTTTATATATCGATCTCTCGAATATATCTGTTTAATATCTATTGGTCTATCTAATATCTCTATCTATCTAATATCTCTATCTATCTAATATCTCTATCTATCTAATATCTCTATCTATCTATCTATCTATCTATCTATCTATCTATCTAATATCTCTATCTATCTATCTATCTATCTATCTATCTATCTCATATCTATCACCCATGCTTTGCTCACACTCTATTATTTAGCGGTTATTACAGTAACTACTCACTTTGGGATCGATCTTCTTGAAGCTGAGGTCTTCTTCATCCACCTCAAAGTAGATCTCGGTGGTGGTGATGGAGAGGGTGCCCTTGGCCACCACAATGGGTGCGATCAGCTGGGCAGGGGTGCTGAGCACCACAGGACCTGTAACACAGACACACACATCAGCCAGCTCTATGTTACTATGTGATTTATTGTTTTATTATTCATGTTCTGCCACAAACATCACTGTATCATCTACAAGATGCAAAACCAGCAAATAGTTATTATAGGATGTCTCTCCTAAAGCTGCAGAGGAAACCCCAGCAGCTGCACACAGGGAGCACAGGCCTGTATACTGTGTAATATATATATACTGGGGGTGAAGACATCATATAGACAATGCATCAATAATACAATCCTAGTTCTTGAACAAGACCATGCCATCTACAAGGAACTAGATCTGTAGATTTCAATCAGTGCCTGTGATGATGATGATGATGGTGGTGGTTGTTCTCAGTGTGTTTGAGTACAGGCAGCCTGTGTAATGGGCCAGATCTCCAGTCTGAGCTCTTCTCCTAGTCATTATATGGAGAACCACTGACCACCTTCTACTACAACATGATAAAATACATAGGAAACTACTACTAATCATCATCAGGGGGTGAGAATTATGTTCTTTAAGAATTCTTTTATAATATTACAGTGACCAGACATTTACTGTGAGGAGCAGGGAATAGAAGATTTTTACATGTATTATATTTTACAGCAGTTTTCTCACTATTAGATTAATTCCCCATGGAATATAATAGGGGATACAATGAACCTTTAGCATTTTTTTCCTTATGATTTTTTTCTAAAGAAACAGTAACATTCAGCCCCATTTCCTCCATGCAGGCTTCCCCCAGCTGACACACATGAGTGCACAGAGTAACGCCTCATGCACACGACCGTTGTTTTATTCCGTGTCCGTTGTTCAGTTTTTCGTGAATTTCTGCGGACCCATTGACTTTCAATGGGTCAGTTGAAAACTCGGCTAATGCACCGTTTGTCATCCGCGTCCGTGACCCGTGGTTCCAGTCCGTCCAAAAAATATAACCTGTCCTATTTTTTTCATGGAAAACGGTTCGAGGACCCATTCAAGTCAATGAGACCGTGAAAAAACGCGGAGGTACACAAGATTGTCATCCGCATCCGTTTTTTTCCTATCATTTGCATGGCAAACTTTACTTAGACTTTTTTTTTACTTTCCTTCATGTCTGGTGATCCTCCAAAAATAAAGGAAGACACACGGAAACAAAAACGGAAACAGATCACGGAACCCCATTTTGCGGAACGGAACACAACAACGGTCGTGTGCATGAGGCCTATGGCAGCAGATGGAGACCCTGCAGGTCTGAAGATCTCCTCTGTTAGGGCTCATGCACACGACCGTATTTTCTTTCCACATCGTTCCATTTTTTTAAGAACCTGTACGGAACCATTCATTTCAATGGGTCTGCATAAAAAAACGGAAGTTACTCTGTGTGCATTCAGTTTCCGTATGTCCGTATTTCTGTTCCGCAAAAAAATAGAACAGGTCCTATTATTGTCCGCATTACAGACAAGGATAGGACTGTTCTATTAGGGGCTAGCTGTTCTGTTTTGCAAAATACGGAATGCACACGGACGTCATCTGTATTTTATGCGGATCGCAAAATACATACAGTCGTGTGCATGAGACCTTAGGCACCATATTCTCCTCTACACTAGAAGAACTTCTAAGGGCCTGTTCACACCCCTTTTTTTTGCTGTATGTCAAGAGGAAACATTTAGACATACAGTAAAAAAAAAAGTATACAAACAGTATGCAATCTAGTGGTTATCTATACTTTTTTTTTTTTACATACAGGTTTAAAGGATGTGCATATATTTCAATACGTATGTGTCGTTTTTTTTAAACAAAAAAGTATCAATTTTTGTGCAATTTTTTTTTAAAAAAATTTGAAATATATCAAAGGGAGTAGGAAGTATCTGGATAAAAATGGATACATTTAACAAATGGAAACACATTGTCTTACGGTTCCATTAGTCTCCCATTCACTACAATGTAATAGAAAAACCAAAACATACTTTTCTTCATTTATTTATTTTTTTGCGGGACAGAATAGTGTGGTATACTACATCATCCTATACTGGAATTTTTATTTTTTAAGTACAGAAACGTAAACCATGACAAACTGAGTCAGAAGTATGCACTTTTGAACTGTTTGCCCAATTATAGTCTATGGGTACGTCAGGCCATACGTTTCTACATGTTATTTCAGTTTACAAACGTGTCCGCTTGACGTACAGTAAAAACGTGATGTGAACAGGCCCTTATAGAGGAGGAAACTTTGGTAATATAGCTTCCAATGATAAACTGTAACATATAAAATCAGTTCCATGTCCAGGGACACCATAGGCCTAATAGCAGTCTATGTACAACACAGATCCACAATACAGCCACGAGCAGCTGCAATACAAACTTACATGCACACTTCTTTTTTGCTTTTTCACCCCATGTCTTTCTACTAGATATTGATATTCTGTCATGCCATAGCCATATTCATATCCCTTGAAAGTTGTCTGTACAAGCAAGGTGAGCTGCCAGGGCCCAAGCACAGTTAGTGGAGACCATCCAGTAACATTTGGTAGAACTCCCTCTCTAGTAGTGTTACAATATGTGTGTACACAAGTCCTATGGACCTGCTGGAAAAAGTGGAGGCTCTAAGGTGGTGGAAGCTCCTGGACAGTTGCCTTTTTAACTTTTCCTTCAATTTGTGCAGTGAAGCTGGCGGTATTAGGACACTTTCATAGACAGGCTTTTGCTGATGATTTCTACTTTTGCATTTTTAGTGGCGTTCTTTTTTGTAAGTACGTTTCTTTGCCCCCCCCCCTTTTTTTTTTGCAGTAAAATGCCAGCTCCAGATGTTAGCTGAAGGTCTATGGGAAATATGAAATGCAGGACACAAAAAAGTTTTTGAATTTTTTTTTGCCACTGGCATTTTTTTCCATCAGGTGACGTTTTTTGTCTTCCTGGCATCTTTTCAAAAGCCAAGCATGCTGGAGCACTCGGCGTTGTTACAGGCATTTATACATCACTTACAACACATTAAAACAATGTAAGGGTACTTTCACACTTGCGGAACTGCCAAAACGCATGCAAACTGATAGCATTTGTCAGACGGATCAGGATCCTGATCCGTATGACAAATGCATTGAAATGCTGGATCCGTCTCTCCGGTGTCATCCGGAAAAACAGATGCGGCATTTTTTTTTTTTCAAATTTTTTGTGGTCTGAGCATGCGCAGACCGCAATGCTGGATCTGTTTTGCTGGAATACGGAGGGCCGAATCCGGCATTAATGCATGTCAATGGGAAAAAATGCCAGATCCAGCATTCCGGCAAGTGTTCCGGAAGTTTGGACGGAGATAAAACCGCAGTATACTGCGGTATTATCTCCGTCCTGAAAAGTCAAAAAGACTGAACTGAAGACATCCTGATGCGTCCTGAACGGATTGCTCTTCATTCAGAATGCAGGGGGATTAAACTGATCAGTTCTTTTCCGGGATTGAGCCCAGAGGACGGAACTCAATGCCGGAAAAAGAATAACGCTAGTGTGAAAGTACCCTTAGTGGGCAAACACACTGTTTACATAAAAAAAAGCCAGAAAAAGAAAATGCCACAAAAACAGCAGAAAATGCAGGTTGCAAAAAAAAATACCCATGGGTTATTCTACATTTTAATTGGTTATATATAAAAAAAATAAAGGGACGCCAAAATTCACGTGTGTAAGGATCCCTATGCATCAAACAGCTTTCTGCAGTACACGATTTGCAGTCTATGGGAAGAGGAAAGTTGTGCAACTCTTACTAATGGGCAAAATCATTTGAAAATTTTATGGCGCAATTAAATCTGGACAATTATTTGTCACTCTGCCCATGTGCATTGCATTTTTCCCCTTTTTTTTAACCCCCTAAGGTCTTTTGTCTTTGCTATGCTAAAGGGTCAGTGAGCGATCATGCTCTAGGAATGAACTGTGACAGCTCCAGTTCTTAGAGCAGTCTTTTGCTTTACAGCCAGGATCGGAGGAAGCTCCGATGCCAATTGTTAACCCTCTGACTGCCACAGTCTGACCACAGCATGTTCATAGGGGATTTCCCCCCCCCCCTCTCACAGTGTCCCAGTGATCTGATCGGAGACAGAGTGAGCCCTAGAAAGGACCCCAGGACTGTAAATCATAGACACAACATAATATATTAGCATAAAGGAGTGTTGCTTAGACGTTATAATCACAAAATCATTTTGCAAGATAGTAATTCTTCAATGGGCTTTTTAAAAAAAATGTAATAAAACTGTAATAAAAAAAGCTTGCAAAAAATATAATAAATAAGTGATAATTTTACATAAAATACATTTTATTGTGCATACTTTATGTAAAAGCAAAAAAGAAAACCCTCCACTAATATTAGGTACCCACACAACTGAAACCACTTGAACAAGTCATTTAACCGGCTATTCAGTGTGAAATATGTACAATGAAGTAAAAAAGCAATGTAAAAAATCACTTATTTTAGATTTGCAGTGAAAAGAAAAATGTATATAAATTACAAACTAAATTATATGTAGTGTCAAAATGCAATTACTCCCACATACAACTAGGGATTGTACGGCGATGTCAATGAAAAAATAAAAAATGCTAGGGCTGCTTAAACGCGGAGAGGCAAAAACTGAAAAAAATAGCTGGTGATTAAGGGTTTAAATAAGCATTTGACCTGCCAGTTCAGTCTGATAAATTATGTACGATCTGATATGATT
The DNA here is from genome assembly GCF_905171765.1 of Bufo bufo. Classification (NCBI taxonomy): domain Eukaryota; kingdom Metazoa; phylum Chordata; class Amphibia; order Anura; family Bufonidae; genus Bufo; species Bufo bufo. The sequence continues at coordinate 624,463,982 of NC_053391.1, forward strand.
GATCTGCCACATTCTTGTATAGGCCCAGTTTAAGTTGGCATCAAATGTCTGCATGTCACCAATGCACAGGTCGGTATGTATTTTATATTCCGCAAACCGCACATCCGCAAAATATGCATACAGGCTGTGTGCTAATAGAACTGCCCATTTAGCCGCTGTTGTAGTCACCGATGCAGAAGCAGCTCCCTGGACGGGTCAGTACAGTATCTCCACATCCTGAGGGCATAGGATCCTGTGGGGAATAAAAGCAACACCGGAGGAGTCCGGGGAGCAGCGCTGCACATTTCTACCTCCTGTACAGACTAGTGACAGGACCACATTTCCATAGAGAGAGGGCTGCTCGTACAAGACCAACAGCGGATGGGTGATGAGTACCACATATTAAAAGTAGTATAAAATCATCATGTCATGGGATATATCCCCATTGTAGAATGACTAATAATAACAGCCATCGGATTATACAGAGTCTCATGTACACTGAGGAATGAGCTGATAATAGCTTGGCGCTTTCAGGCTGAGCGTCACATGGATGTGTGAGCAGATAATACACAAGATGAGCTATTTACTGCCATGAATAGCTACCCGAGTGTAAGGGCGGCTTCGCACTCGCGTTCGGGAATTCCTTTATAACAGAATTATAACGAAATTCTAGGACGGAATGCAAAACGGAAGCCTTTGCCCTCCTGCACACGAACGTGTGCGCCGTATTTGCGGATCCGCAATACACGGGCGCCGTTCCGTGGGCATTCCGCATCACGGATGCGGACCTATTCACTTCAATGGGTCCGCAAATCCGGAGATGCGGAATGGAAGCACGGAACGGAACATTACAGAAGCACTACGGAGTGCTTCCGTGGGGTTTCGTCTCGTACTTCCGTTCCGCAAAAAGATAGAACATGTCCTATCTTTTTGCGGAATGGGCGGATCGCGGACCCATTAAAGTGAATGGGTGCACGATCCACTGCGGCTGCCCCACGGTCGGTGTTCGTGCATTGCGGGCCCGCAATTTGCGCATCCGCAATACACGGGCGCCGTTCCGTGGGCATTCCGCATCACGGATGCGGACCTATTCACTTCAATGGGTCCGCAAATCCGGAGATGCGGAATGGTGCGGAACGGAAGCACGGAACGGAACATTACAGAAGCACTACGGGGCGCACACGTTCGTGTGCAAGAGGCCTTAAAGAGACCATTCTGTTTTGCTCCATCCTAATACGTGTCTATGGGGGCACATAACGGTTTCGTTTGTTTCCGTTATACACAACGGAAAAAATAGTCCTGTCCTGTTTCGTTTTACATTCCTTCCTAGAATTCCGTTATAACGCAACCTATAACTGAGTTCCCGAACGCAAGCGTGAACTCACTTGGACTGAGCGAACTAAAGTGTTTAAACCGGTTTTTAGTAAAAAATGCTGTTTTAGACAGTGTTTTTTTAAAAGTCACATTTACTACTGAAAATGTGCCAGTTTTGGAGGCTTTTGCGCCTTGTTCCCCTTTTTAGATTTTGTAGGCTAATTCAGAAGTTATGTAACTTTTGTGCCTGAAGTTTACGCAAACACAGTCTAATTTCTACTCCACTCTAGGGCTGGCGTACTTTTCTTCGTCTGTTTGGAGCTGTGAAGTGCGACTTATTTTTTTGCATTAAAAGTCGCACTTTCCGGGAGACATGCAAATTTTGTCCGCAAAGATGCAACTTTTTCCATGCGCAAATAAATGAGTCCTGTCTGAGTGAATATGAACCTGTCTAACTGAAAAACAACCAGCAGGGGTCAGACTAATAAAACTACACATAGTCTAATTTGTGAACTGATGTGTGACTTTTACACCTAAAAAACTGGCGAGCTTGATAAATGTGGCCCACTGTGCTGTGTACAACCCCACCTATCCAACCTCAGAGGGCACCAAGATATCACGTCGGGCACACACTAGTTAAAGCCTTCCAGCCGTGGATACTCTGTGTTGTTTCTGGTAGGGGAAGGGGCGAGTGATTCAGTTTAGTTGGTGCCAATCACATGTAGACATAGGCAATAGCCACCCTCCTCTCAAGCCTGTTTCCAGCACAGATGGCCAGGTGCAGCCTGCACGAAGCCTACTGCATTAACCCCTCCAGGCACATTAGTAACCCGCGCTGTGACCGCATCACACCATTAGCTTATACAGAGTCCGCTCCGGGGCGTCTCAGCCAACTCTAGAACAGCTGTACGAAGCTCGAAACCTGGACGTTATTTAAATCTAGCCACAAAAAAACATCTTTACGGCAAATGCTGTAAAGCGGAATACAGTCTATTGTCTGTCATTGGGGATTTAAAGATGGTGGGACAAGGAGTGCAGCGATCAATGAGATTACAGACAGGAAATATGTCCCCTCCATGATCATTACTTATCTAATCTATGTCCACTTGTGGGCGTCCACGCTGTACATACGTGTGAGGGATATTAGCACCTCCATTTATATACCTTGTACCTTTAGTGTTCACGCAACTCCGGAGGGACAGGCCTCGAAATCCCATTATTAATTTCACAATGCAGTAGTGGTATTACTGTGAGTCCATGACAAGGTAGAGGAGAAGAAGGTGGTGGCTATTACAATATCTCCCTGAAATTACATGACTCTGGCAAAGCATGTCTGAGGAGGGAGGACGTCTTGTCGCAGTCAAAAGGAGCACACAAACCCCTCGGAGAATGTGAAGTTAATCCACTCCAGCTATGGAGAGAGGATTATGTGCTAATCCCCACTGGGAGATGCTCTGCTCTCCTCACATCCCATATTATAATGTTTACCTAAGGTACCACCAAGCTCCCGCAGACGATTAGTGCACCTTAAGGAGCATTTTACTATCATAAAAAATATCATTTTACTTCTGGGTCGCGGCCAAATGAAACTTTTTGAATGTAGACGGAAATTTAACACTTCTGCTACATTTCAGTCAGCAAGAAGGCCTTTAATGCTCCAAAATCTGGTGGTAATGAGATTTGAGTAAGATTACAGACCACGTCACACAGGCCGAGGATCCTGGCAGAATTGTTACCGCGCAGAGACGTGGTGGCCAGTTACTGCAGTCAATGCAAGCGGGCCATTACCACATCACAGCAGATGTATTCTGGAGATTCACGGTGGATACCCAGCTTGTGTGACATGCCCAGTAAGGCTAGGTCTACACGACGACATTTGTCGCGCGACATTTTGTTGCACCAATGTCGCGCGACAATTTTTATAATGGCAGTCTATGGTGTCGCACTGCAACATGCAACATGCTGCGACACAACAGTTGCAGAAAATCCATTCGAGATGGATTTTTCTGCGACTCTTGCGTCACAGTCGCAGCATGTCGCATGTTGCAGTGCGACACCATAGACTGCCATTATAAAAATTGTCGCGCGACATTGGTGCAACAAAATGTTGCGCGACAAATGTTGCGCCCTATTTGTCATGTAGACCTAGCCTAAGGCCACATACTATCCAACTTCTGGGACAGTCCAGCGTTTCGACTTTTACTCTGAGGACAATTCAGGTCATGTTGATGCCAAACTATTGCATATGTACTTATACAGTACATCCAGTAGTGTGGGTCAACATCTGACTGAAGATGAAAGCCTGCTAAAGGGGTTTCCCAACGAAATAGACGTATTTTCTACATTTTCTAAACTAGCCCCTGCATCTGAATACTTTCGTATCTGCATGTTCTTTTTTCAGAGTATTCACTTAACATTTTGTGACAATATGCCAAAGTGACAATAGCAAATGTGCCCCATTGCATTGAAAACAGCAAGGTTTGCATTTACGGCTAGTAAAAATATCTTTCCTTATATAACCAGGCAAGTTTTCCGCTCACTGATCTCTTCCGCTCCAAATACCATAATGCATTCTTCATTTTATGGTCATGTGGGATCTTGTAAACCTTGGGCAGCTGATCAAGCTGGTATCTCAGCCCATGATGAGTCGAGCTCTTACCGGTACTGTCACTTGGTAAAGTGGAACGATCCGATACACAAATAATCGGACAATCTCTTTTCCATTTGACTGGGGGGGGGAAAGGGGGGACGACGACGTAAAACATTTTAATTGCTCTGGATACCATTGATATAACATGTCACACAAGGCTGCTGTGTTAGATCGAGGGTGAGAAAGGTGTTAGAAGATGCTCTACAGTTTCTTGGTAACAAATTAACACCTCACAGAAAAAAAATAAAAAATTCTCTACCTGAAATTACAAGTTTTTTTATTTATTTCTTTACACTTCCAGTTAGAAATCTTCTATTAAGCCTTGAAAAATTCTATGTGTCGCAGCGCCTTCATTACTTGCATGTCCAACACTGCATTCAAATCAGTCCCACAAGGACAAGTTCACTTTATCATTTAGCTGTAATAGCTTGCATTCAGTGCGCTGCTTGTGCCGTTCATAGGCAGGAGAAGTCTGGCATGTTGGTACACCATAGTTTTTTCCAGGGTGCGGGTGCCCACAGAGAGGGCTCTGAGTGCCCCCTCTGGCACCCGTGCCATTGGTTCTCCACCACTGGGCTAGATAGTCAATATCAATATCCTGGAAAACCCTTTAAAGAGCATCTGCCAAGCAGGATCAACCCTACTAAACCAAGCGTAATGCCTGGTAGGGCTGATCCTGACAGCTAAAAGCATATCCTTATTGTGCAAATCCATTACATCTTTCTGTAGCAAATTGTTTTATTTTAAAGCAAATTATGGCTTCCGTACCCTGAGAGGCACGCCATAGCCCCTCTTTGCAGCTTAGCTCCTCCACTTTTAGGTTAGGGCTACATGGCGACACCTGTCACGGTGATCCCATAAAAATTAATGGGATCACCCGGCAGTCGCAATAAATCCAGCTGTGTTGGATTTCTTGCGACTGCCGCGGTGATCCCATTGGATTCTATGGCATCATAGCTACTCAGCGATCCTGGCCATGACCAGCGTCGCCGTGTAGCCCTTAGCCTTAAGCTCTGGTCCCTCCCCTCTCATGTGATTGTCCAGGCCAGATGTTCTTACTCCTTGCCTTGTAATCTCACATCGTCATTTGGGTGCATGTGTAGTACGCCCACTTCAGCTCCTCTCACTGTACAGATGCTTACTGAGCAGCGCCCAGTTGTGCTGCGCACACAGAGACGCTGAAACTGGAGTATTGAAACTCAGCTCCCATTCACTTGATTGAGAGCTGAGTTGCAGTACCCAGGCATGGCCACTAAACAGTGTGTGGCGCTGTCTGCATCCAGTTGCGTACACTGTGTATAGGTTCCAGCGGCGCGGCTACCCAACATAGCTGATCAGTGAGGGTACTGGGTGCTGGACTTTCATGCATCTGATATCAATGCCCTTTCTGGAGAATAGGTCATCAATATCTGTAACCTGGAGAACCCCATCAATTTGCAACTTTATTATGCCATGGAAGTGGTGTAAAGGGTTTGAAAAATCTCCCCCACTGTCTACACAAGGGGTCAGCAACCATCGATACTCCAGCTACTCTGAAACTACAACTCTCAGCATGCACAGTTACTTGGCTTTTCTTGTAACTCGTACAGAAGTAAAAGGAGGATTCTGGGAGTTGTAGTTTCAGCACAGCTGGATTGCCAGAGGCTGGTCTACACCGACCACCAGTTTGACAAGTGTACAGGATATTTACCCATTTTTCCAGGTTTGCCTTATCTCTCTTTTCTTTCTGCTCCAGCGAAGACGCAGTAGCACAGACATGCAGCTGTTGCATTGGCTGTAGCGCTTACCCTACATCTCCTCTTGGAGTGAATGGGATCAGCATCAGTACCAGGCACTATCCTAACAGTAGGCCAATGTGTTTACTCTAAAAAACGTGCTTTTCAACATCCAATAACATATATATTACCTTGTATATTCTCTGTACGGTTTGTGCATACGGTTTTATATTCCATACCAACAACTGACAATTTAACCAATTCACACAAACATCAGATATGTTAGAAGATTTATGAGCATCTGCCATTTAGGAAACTGGTTAGTGAGACAGCAGTGGTAACTACGTGTAATAATCGATTCTGAGATCAGGACGGGGAGTTTAGTACTTCTGGATCTGATTGACGATTTGTATAGAATATGACTAGGGTAATAATTACTACAATACTACGCAACTTGCCTCTCGATGTAAAAAGTCTGGGGACGAAAGGAACTAAAACTGAAACAGAAATAAGTATGAAATCAACCTTCTGCTTCTTACTTGGGTAAAGCCAGTGGTTTCAATTTTAGATGATGGACTAAAATCAGAACAAAAGACGGGCTCTCTCAATACACCTGTCAGGTAAGTGACCCAGAAGACAACTCTAAAGGCTCATGTACACGGCCGTTGCTTGGCAGTTCTGTGTATTGGGGATGCAACTTGCGGTCCCCAAAGCCTGGGCAACATCCGTGTGGCTGCCGCAGACGGATGCAGACCTATTCACCCTGAATGGGTCCGTGAATCGTCTGCACCACAAAAAAATAGAACATGTTCTATTATTTTGCCATGCGGAGGCACGGACAGAAACCCCATGGAAGCTCTCCATAGTGCTTCTGTGGGGTTCTGTGCCTCCGTTCTGCATCACACCTTCCGGATTGTGATGCGGTGCACAAACGGCCAGTGTCTGCATATTGTGGGCCCGCTGTTTGCGGGCCGCAATACGGGCAAAGCCAAGCAACGGCCGTGTGCATGAGCCCTAAGTGAAAGATGTGTGAACCTTAAATAGGAGGCTGCCCTTGTATAAAATAATATTTCCCTCTCCTTTGTAGGTGAATATCTTCAGTGCTGTAAACAGTTTTAAAGGTCATTTAAAGGTAACCAGAAACCATGAAAATGCAGTGTAATCTGCAGGCAGCATGTTATAGAGCAGGAGGAGCTGAGCAGATTGATATATAGTTATATGGGATAAAAGACTCAGTAAAACATGTGTGTTATTCATTTAAATCCCTGCTCATTTTCAGTTTTGAAGTCCAGGAGGCGGTCCTATCAGTGATTGACAGCCTTCCCTCTATGACTGTGTATACAGAGAGAGCTGTCAATCACTGATAGGACCGCCTCCTGGACTTCAAAACTGAAAATGAGCAGGGATTTAAATGAATAACACACATGTTTTACTGAGTCTTTTATCCCATATAACTATATATCAATCTGCTCAGCTTCTCCTGCACTATAATATGCTGCTTGCAGATTGTGCTGCATTTTCATGGTGACAGGTTCCCTTTAAAGAAATCAGATCTATCCATATGGTATTTAATATGTATCTCATAATAGTATGGCTGGGGAAACGTTTTTTAGGGAACCACTGAACTGTTGTGGAAACTTCCTAAACTTCAGTCGATAAGAGCACTTTAGGGACATAAGCAAAAAGAGGGGAACCTTTGTCCCCCCCCGCCCCAGCATGACTGCGGAGTACTGATGGATTGCTATGGCAGCTTGAGCTGTCAGCTCTGCCAAAAAATAGTCAATCAAATGAATGGGGACAAAGCTGTAATACCAGACTCCAAAAGCAGACATGTTTTTCAAATCTTACAGAATCCCTTTCAAGGGGTTGTCCCATAACAACAAGTCATCTCCGCCACACCCACTATTCTTTCGGATAGGGGATAAGTTGTCATGGGAAAACCCCTTTAATGATATTCTTTATATCTGTTGAGTAAGCCATTGACTAATCTGTCACCTGTTCAGAACAGAAGCATTTGGCAAACTGAATGTGTATAAGAAGGTTGAAAGGAATAGCTGTCGTCTGAATGCGTCCTGACAGTTAGTGAAGGTCAATATAACCAATGTATGGTCGACCATTATCTTTAAACGTTATGAACACCTTCAGGGCAATTGTCAGCCATTTTTGACATACAGGAGTTAAAAATTAGTCTGTTTGCAGGGTATCACTTCTCAGTCCTGTCATCTGACGGCTCATGTTTATCACTGGTCTCCTGACCTCTGCAAACAGACTGATTTTTAACCCCTGTACCTCTATAACAGCTGGACATATTTAATAAAGACCAATCGAAAAATGATGGGTAAAATGCTATCATAAAAAACATAAATGGCATGGCCTTTAAGTATTTGCTGATGTTTTAAGATGATCAAACACTTCAGATGACATTGGGCTAACAGATTTCTGTCTCCCAGTTATCAAATGGGATTCTCCCAATAGTCTGCATTTTTGGATGGGTCAAATAGTACGATATGACTATGGAGGAGTGGGATGAGATGAATTTATAGGAAGTACTGGTGATGGAGGTGGTCTGCTGGCACCCGTACACACTAAATTGTAATACAATCTAACATGATAGGATTTACAAACATGAATATGTACGGTAGGTGAAATATTGGGGGACCATTTGTTTTAGTACGCCCTGGAAATTTGAGTTTAGGTCAAAGAATGAAAGATTGAAAATTAAATGAAAAAAAAAAAAAAAAGTGTGTGACTTTATAGTCCACTCCAGATGTTACTATAAGAGGGGTGGTCTACCTGCAAGGTTGTCGATTTCCTTTTCCTGAAGAAGGCTAACAGCGTCATCATCCCCTTCCAGCATTAGCTCAGTTTCTGCATTTTGATTTACCGCAGCCTGGCTTCGGAAAGCTTTCTTTGATTTCATGACATCTTCTTCTGTGCCTATAACACAAAGGTTTTATAAATCAACATATAAGAAGTTATATACAATAAATATACAGTATTCTGAGCATCAGAGACATATTTACGAGCATCAGGTTCAGTGACTTAGCCAAATCTATTAGAAAACCCAGACAACCAGAACTGCACATCATTTCCACCGTGACGCTGAATAAGACGTAAACCTTACAGATTCTTTACGCTCGCTGTCCATATGTCCACTATAAAACTGTTTCAATCACGTATCATTGCTATCGCTTTAGTGATCTCTCATTAAAGAAGACCGGGGTTTGTTTTCCAGATGTATGAAATGTACATTTACCTAAATGTAAGGCCTGACGGGAATCTTTTATGAATTAGGGTCTCATTAATCAATATAAGAGGCATAGGAGGAATGAGGTCTCCCAAGGGCGGGCTCATTACATGGCTTGTAAAGACTGTCCTCCCACTATATTACTTTAACACTCCACAAATCAAGAGCAAGTTATGGAGAGGAACTGCTTCGTCAATGAGCTGAATGTCAAAACCAACATACATTTTAATGCGGATAAAAATAAAAAGTAAATTAGAACATTATCCTACTGTATTCCATGATTTTGATTCTTTTTGGTGTTTTATTCTTGTTATTTTATGTCATCACTGTAGCTACTATTGACAAATAATGTATAATATATAAATCTCTCAACTATCACACAAACACATACAGAAAGTGATCCAAACATACACCACAAAATCTTTCTAATCCAATGTCCATTCCAAATGCCGCTGCTGAGAATTTCAGGAACTTTCTCAAGAGATGGCGTGTGCAACAGATTCACAGTTCATCCTAAATGATACTGATACCAATGAGGATATGCAGAACGTCCTTGATTTAATAGACTCGAAGGCAGAAAAACAAGGCAATGTTTTGTTCCAGGAAGTCATACGTAAATCATCCATCTTCATTAATTCATAATACACTGTATGAACTGCGCTCAGACGAAAGCGCCACATAGCCAGACAGATTCAATCAGCCCACAGAAAGAAATCATTTAAATACCGTGATAGATAATTTCCACCCGTGTTAAAAAAGAGCAGAGGACATCAGAAATGTCATATATATATATATATATATATATATATATATATATATACACACACACAAAGTTCTGGTCGCACACTGAAGTGATGTAATAAATAGTTACATGACGTGGACACAATTTTCTATCATGATAGTACAACATTTATAGGAAATTAATACATATGGCCACAGAAGGCATCTATGGCATCTTAAGGAAGAACATACAAATGCCATGATGACCCCCAATGTTGTAGTTCTGATACTATAGACCAGGGATAGTCAACCTGCGGCCCTCCAGCTGTTGCAAAACTACAACTCCCAGCATGCCCTAATAGCTGTAGGCTGTCCAGGCATGCTGGGAGTTGTAGTTTTTGAACAGCTGGAGGGCCACAGGTTGGGCATCCCTGCTATAGACCCTCTGTGCAGGGGTAAGAAACATTCAAATAGGTTCTGTTCACATCCCATCAGAGCCTATGTGGGAGGTATTTATATGTATTTTCTTATACAGTGACATGTGTGTTCAACTGGGTAAAAAAATTAAAAAAAATCTACAGTTCCCCAGATGGAGGCCAAAAGAGCGTCCTTTTGGCCTCTTTTGGGTTGTATGCGTTGGCTGCCCTTTTTCTTTTTACTGCAGGGAAGCAAAATAGACTGTGGCCAATGAGCAACTTATGCCAGAGCCTAACACTCATAGCACATCTATGTTGTACCTAGTGCGAGCCCTGGGAGGTACGGCGCATGACAAAGGGATCGAATGGATGCCAGAGAGAGCACTCTGTAAGCTGGCAAATAATGCACTTATATAGCACTACTATATTCCACAGCGCTTTACAGACATTATCATCGTGCTGTCCCCAATGGGGCTCACAATCTAGGTTCCCTGTCAGTATGTCTTTGGAGTGTGAGAGGAAACTTGAGAACCCGGAGGAAACCCACGCAAACATCGGGAGATCATTCAAACTCCATGCAGATGTTGTCCCTGATCGGATTCGAACTTAGGACCCCAGCACTGCAAGGCACCAGTGATAACTCTGGCAGTATATATCAGTCTACAGGATTTTCTGCATATTACTAAAGCAAACAATCTTGGAGAAACCTTGGAAAGACAGGGTATACACTTTCTCAAGAGCTCTTCCATTTTTAGGCTGGGTATCAACTGAACTACAAAAAACATGCGTGGAGATGTATACGTCCTGAAAGATTTGGAACCATATAACTACAAGGACGTTGATAGGGACAAAATAATAAATATTTTATTAGGTATAATTAGGAATGTGCATACAAGGTGTATGACCTAAAAACATACCATAGGCAGAGGAGTGTACATCAACAATGTAATGGTTAGTGAGGTGGGTGACACCACTAACAATGGCACTCAATGGAGGTACAGTCCCGTGATGAAGCACAAAGTCCAGTGCTGGGCAACACAAAGTGCCACAGTCTGGATAATGATACAGTGACCCCAGGGGACGGCAAATTTGCAATCCACTAGGGACTGGGTATCAACTGAGGGGCAGAGCTTAATAACATTGTGCTAGTACAGGTAAAGCAGAGGGGAAGACGGCTCCTGCTTCTGCCCATTGTCTTAAAGAAAAAATCTCTTTGTGTCCCAGGAGATCAGCCATGTCCCCTCCTCCTCCTCCTCACTGGCTTTATGTTTTTCTCAGTTTTAATTGCAACATGAGACAAATTAGAATGAAATGAAGGGGAGAAATTAAAGAAAAAATTGGTGGCACTTATTAAAAAATATATTCTTTTTAGAAATATTGACTAAACCCTTATGAAAAGGGACAGATCTGGTGATCACTGAATCTGTGGAAGAGTCTCAGTACCCCTGAGCTCTGTTGATTTTTAGATGCTCGATTTAATTGTAAGAACCCTCACTTCTCCTAATAGGAAGAAAAACAGAAGAATTGGCAAGTTCACCACCCAGACTTGGCACGGATACTGGCACATCTATTAATAAATTACAGGCTTAGAAATTCTGTGTAACAGCAATTAGGGCTTTAATTAAACAGTAAGCACGCCCGTGATACAACGGACAGCTCTTCGTACATGCAAGATGCCATTTGGGTTGCTTTCTCAACCACGCTAGATCACTGATAAGGCAATGTATGGAAAAAGCAAGCTTTCATCTCCAGAAAAGGCTGGCAGGATGGAAAGTTAACCTCATCACAGTGTTACCTAAATGTACTGACAGGAAATTCTAATGTTTCCAAACATCTGGAAATCTGCTTCAATGGAACTTCTCTTTTTTTTCCCCCCTTTTGAAAGATGCTATTCCTAGCGGTATATTGAAAGTTCAACACATCAATATGACCATTTTAGACAACTCCTTCCAAGTACAGTACAATGATGGCAATGATTTCAAGATGTGAGGATGTTCTGGAGGATACGTGTTTGTGAAATGAACACCTCAGACACGTTTTTCGGTAAATGTCTGCGATTATACGTCTCCCTTTGTGAAGTAGCACTCGGTGTAATCTTTAAAAGGCAGGAGAAGGCAACAGAACAGTGTCGACGACATGCTCTCCAGGATAACACCGCAAGTGATGACATTAATGGGCAGCCATCTTCCAGACCTACTTTGGTGACTATTCTGGGAGAACATGTCAGGGTTAAAGAAGGTGAAACTTCAGGTTCTGTCTCAGCATGGAATTGCTTAGTAGAGATCCCCGATGGGTGGCAGCTAATTGATAATAATGAATGAAGATCTCCCTTCTAGAAGACGTATAAGGACAGACAAATAAGGAAAACGAGGGAAATTTAAGATGAAGTTTAAGGTAGAAAAACGGGTGCAGCTTAGAGAAGATATAAAATGTGCCAAATTCAATGAATTTATGAAGTCAATGGAAGAGGCAGCATAAAGAAGAGGGGTACACCACGTGTGCCATTTCATTAATGTAGCCATTGCGTGTCCCCATACAGTGGAGGTGATTGCTGCATGTAAATGCAGCTCTCCCCCCCCAACTGACGAGCAGGCTATTATCGGGAACTAACAGTCCCTTCCCAATAATTGCCTGCTTGTCGGCATGTTTAAATGCATCTCTAGGCTGGGTGAGGATACATCAGTTATGTCTGGCCAGTTGCTTTTTGTTAAGCTGAACAGAGAGGATATATGTATGTGTGCACAGGTCCGGTGTCAATAGACTGATAGCGCTGGACAGAAAATCGGAGCATGCAGCAAGCACTATTTGACATCTGGCATTGCAACTGATGTACCAAATGAACATGAACGATTTCATAGAAATCGAATCAGTCATAGCTTCAGTTTCCCGCAAACGTCTGGATAGCCAGACATATGTGAAGGAACCTGTACTCATTTTTTAAATAGTTTTCGTCAGGAATTGCATATGGCATTCCAGATTATTCTATATTACACTGCTGTTTCTAAGCAGTCCTACATTATTGATCCTTGAAGAAATATTCCTAATTTAGTAGACATTCTTCAGCCAATGTGCACGTATGCTACGTATTATCTAAGGGAAGGCTCAGCAATAATGTGACCAACAAGACAATTTTAGCAGTTTCATACCCTGATAAAGATTTGAACAGGGAAAAAAGAATAAATGGGAGGAAAGAGCCATTCATAGAAATAATAGCAACGGGTTAAAATTTAACTGGTCTGGTTGACGAATGGGTGCCATCATTCTCCTTGTCAAAAGGGTGACAGAGCTGATTGGATGGAGACACAAACTGGCAAGTGGAATGGTAACACCCAGTTGTCAATTTAAGGAATAACAGAGGCATAGCACAAGACAGTTCTAATGAAGGATGAATCAGAGATGTAATTTAATGGGGATTAGAAGTATTTACTAAAACAGACATACATCAGGTAACAATCAGGTAAACTTACTCAAAGGGGTATTCCATTACCAAAAAAATGAATATATATATATATATATATATAATATAAAAAGCAGAGTCTATGTGTGTGTGTGTGTGTATGTCCGCTAAAGGAATCCGTACCATCACATTTACAATCACGAAATTTGGCACACAGGTACATTAGGTGTACGGGAAGGTTTTAGAGCAAGTCTCCGCTCTCTAGGACGTAGCGTTCCCGAGATATAAAAAAAAAAAATGCATTAGCTAATAGAAGCTTGGTCACATGACCCTTATCAGCCAATAGAAGCTCGCAGGTCCTCCAATCTCCACATGCGCAGTTTTACTCCAGGTTTCCATAACAACCCAGCCTTTTATATTCACTGCTGTAGGAGAGCTTTAAAGGAAATATGTCACCAGGATAATCGCTATTGCAGTAAAGCCATGGCCTAATAGCACTTAGTGCCTTATTTCAGGATGTGCCTTTGTTCCAGCAATAGATGTTTTTATCCTCTGAAAATCCAGTTTATTTGGTATGCAAATAAGCCAGTAAGGTGCCCAGAAAGGCATCACATTTGCAGGAAGGAGCCCAGACACGCCCCCTGCAACAATGTGTCCACCCTCAAAATACTTAAAACCCAGCCCCCAGGTCCCGCTAAGCCACGTTCCTGATCTGGTTAGGGCACGCCCCCTACCACTCCTGAGTCGACGGGGATTGAAAAAAATGAAGGTAAAATTAAACTTCTGTCAGCTGCAGGGGTGGGAGGGAGGGTGACTTTCTCCCTGCAGCTCACATTCAGACAGCACAGTGCTGCTGTCTTAGAGTGAGCTGTTCAAAAGGACACGCCCCCGATTCGGTTAGTCCACGCCTCCTCCCACTCCTAAGCCGACAGATTGAAAAAATGAAGTTAAAAATCAACTTCTAGGTCCTGCTAAGCCACGTCCAGATCTGGTTAGGCTACGCCCACTCCCACTCCTGAGCCGACGGGGATTGAAAAAATGAAGGCAAAAATCAACTTCTGTCAGATGCAGGGGAGGGAGGGAGGGAGGGTGACTCTCCCTGCAGCTCACACTCAGACAAAACAGTGATGCTGTATTACAGTGTGCTGTTCAAAAGGACACGCCCCTGATCCGGTTAGGCCACGGCCCCTCCCACTCCTCAGTTGACAGATTGAAAAAATGAAGTTACAAATCAACTTTTGGTCCCGCTAAGCCACGCCCCGATCTGGTTAGGCCACGCCCCCTCTACTCCTCAGCTGACAGGGATTGAAAAAATGAAGGTAAAAATTAACTTCTGTCAGCTGCAGGGGTGGGAGGGAGGGTGACTTTCTCCCTGCAGCTCACACTCAGACAGTACAGTGCTGCTGTCTTAGAGTGAGCTGTTCAAAAGAACACGCCCCCGATCCAGTAAAGGACACTGTTAAGGGGGCGGGCCCCTGTGGAGGTCACTGTCAAGGGGGAGGTATGCTCTGAAAGTCACTGTTAAAGGGGAAGGCTGCTGTAAAGGTCAAAGTTAAGGGGGTGGGCTGCTGTGGAGGTCCAATTTCAAGGGAGGGGGCACTGTGGGGGGAGGGGTCAGTGTTAAGGGGTGGGGGCCTGTGGAGGTCACTGTTTTGGGAGCAGAGTGCTGTAGAGGTCACTGTTATAGTGGATAGTGTTGATATCTTTTAACGACACACAAACAATATATACACACACGAGATCCCCCGACACAACGAGATCCCTGATGTGCTTCGATCAATGCTGAACGCACGTGCCTCCATCTCAGTGAGCAGGACGGAGAAATTAGAAAAATAGCAAACAGCAGGTGGCGCTATACTTACACATGTCATTGAATAACTCAGTAGCTATAATACATTTTTAATTACATGCAATTACAAAAGTATTCAGATCCAGGTGCTGGGTTGAAAATTGCAGAAAATGTTTTGTGGGACAACTATTTTAAGGAGGTATCTATATTTTTACAGAGATAGTTGTTATATTGTACAGTATATCCTTAGATTGACTAAATAAAGGTCACAGCTTGGTGAAAATTTGTCTTGCGAAGCCGTAGCATGTACTGTATATTAAACAGCATTATAAACTCCAGTGACTAGTATTTAATGTCACAGAAAAAATATGTTGTTTTATCTTGTATTCCACGTTATTAAATAAAGATGAAAGAACACTAATGCTAAAGAAATAAAAATAATAAAAAATAATAAATAAAATGCTGAACGCTGCTCAGCTAATTACTGGCTGGAGTAATGACCCACATCAACCAGTGAATGACTAAAAGGGCATATTAGACTGCCAGATTTTCTGCCCGATAATTGCTAACGTGCGTTCCTATGAACACTCATTAACGATCATCTGGCCCGATGAAAGATCTGGATTTGCCAGCGGCAGATCGCTCTGTCTAATTAAGTTTTTCTGCCGGCACATCACTGTCCTGCATGAGGATGAACTATGGCATAGTGATTACTCCTCCCCATTTTGCGGAGGACATCACTGCATGTAATAGCAGTGGTGTCCGCCGGGAGGGAACGCTTCCCTCTTGACAATCGCTAGCAGCATTGGGGTGTCCATTCACAACCATTGTCGTCTGTGTTGGAACATCAGCAGGACCCAGGCACCGTTAGAACAGCAGTGGTAGGGAATCGGCAAGGTGAATATAAGCTTGTTTGTTGGCCATGGACAGAAATGCTTGTTGAGATTTCTAGCATTACATTAGGTTATGTGAAAGAAGGCGGTCTGCAAAGCTATTAAGCAGAAGTCAATATGTAATATATACCCCTGTTAATGTAACAAGATGTGAAGTGTTGGATAAACAGGGACACGGTGTTGCATGAGAAGAAGTATAAAACCAAACAAGACTAGTTTCAAGTTAAGGTAACATTTCCATCCTTCCCCTCCGCAGTGAAATACTATCTGTCCCTGGGGTTGAGCTGCAGTCATCTCCTGCAGAGTGCGAGTTAAGAACTAACCGAATGAGGCCAGATGAAGACAACTTCGAAAAACTACTGCTCCAGCAAGATGACAGCAATAGATAAAAGGGTCTGCTTCACCGCTACTTCAGCTGTGGTTCTGCAGACAATTAGTCTTAATACATACAGAAATATTAATCTCAGGCTCTGTATAGTATATTCTTAGATGTAAAATCAGGCACACATCGAGTGACTTGAACTTGTTCCCTGAGCTTGGCTCTTGAGTATCTCTTAAGGTTGCAATATTTGTTAATATGTGCTAATCTATGTATACGGCAATCTTCCTTGAATGGACTGCTACTCTAGAAGGCCATTTCAGGAGCAATTTTGGATGGTTTCTTCATAGAGGTTTTATTGTATAATTTTCAGATCGTGTACGTACAAAAGTCCATCTGACAGCTGATGTTCTTCCATAACTTGGCCTACCATAAGACCACAAGTGCCGACATGCATGTATCACATGTAGACTTCAATGGTGCTTTACTAGACATTCCTTTGCCTCTGGTTTCATACAGAGGTTTACAAAGCTGCAGGGACTCCTTGTAACACCCTATGGTGCTCAGCGCTATGTCATTTATCGGACTGTGGGATGCTTCTAGAGAAGAATATTTCCCTACATATGGCAACAAACAAAGCTCAGAGACACAAGGACTCTGCACTACAGCCTCTTGCATATGGTACAGCGCTGTCAAATGCATGAGATCTTCAGCTGATCAATAAAGAGCACTGGTCAGCTTTGTTGGTTTTAGTAAATACTTACTTACTTACTTACTTTCGCATGACCTAACAAATCTAGAACATCTACAATTCTGTGTTGTGAGGTTCCTCCGTTAAAATTTTTTTTTTTTCAAAGGGGTGTGTGTTGGGCACTGGCAGCACTGACCGGGTAGAGTCAGAGTGTGAAGACAAATGTTATACTACGAAAAATACTATTATTTCCTAAAACAGACTTGTCAGGAGAAATGACAGGCCTTCTTGAAGGTAATAGGATACTGCTTAAAAACTGTAGAATGGAAAAAAATGTTTTATATTAGTGTGCGTACAACCATGCATTGTTTTTATTTGCTTTATTGCTTTATTCACAGTAGTTTTTGCTGCCATTTGAGCTATTGAGGCAGACTGTGAATCCGCTATGAGGGTACAACTCTTTTGGTCCCATTGCCTTTACTCCTCGTCTGCAGGATTTGCAACTGCATTGAGCATAGCTGAAAGGGAGCTCTAAGGTTTAGCAGTATACAGGAGAAACTCGAAAAATTTGAATATCGTGCAAAAGTTTATTTATTTCAGTAATGCAACTTAGAAGGAATTGCATTAATGCAGCTTAAAAATAGAATATTGTGAAAAGGTTCAATATTCTAGGCTCAAAGTGTCACACTCTAGTCAGCTAATTAATCCATATCCCCTGAGCAAAGGGTACTTTAAAATTGTGACTTTGGGGTTTCATAAGCTGTAAGCCATAATCATCCAAATTATAACAAATAAAGGCTTGAAATATCTCGCTTTGCATGTAATGAGTCTATCTCATATGTTAGTTTCACCTTTTAAGTTGCATTTCTGAAATAAATAAACTTTGCACGATATTCTAATTTTTCGAGTTTCACCTGTATAAACCTAGGTTGCAGCAGACTCATTTTCCTTTAATGGTCCACCATTACATCTTCCACGGCACAAGTATGTAGAAGATGTACACTATTTAACATTCTTATTGCAACACCAAGAACGTAAGTCGTGGAATGATGGATATAACAGGATCGCTAGACATGTTGATATGCAATTGATAAAAAATGGAAATAAAATATTCAAAACTTCTTGATTTATTCAGTATGGAGTATTAGCGTCATGTGCAGCAATACACATGCATACATGCCTTGGTATACTATCAATGAGGTTATTAATGGTTGTCTGAGTAATGCTCTGCCACACTGAATGCACTCGGGCATGCAAATCATCAAGATCCGCTGCTGGCAGCTCCCTTTGCAGTTGCAGAACAATTATGTCCCAAATGTGCACGTTGGATAGGCCTCAGGGCATGGTAGCACCTTTAGGCCATGCAGGCTACTCGCAGTAGGAAGGGCAGCACGTGGCCTGGCATTGTCCTATTAAATAAGAGCCCCTTGGAGAAATGGCCGTTTCACTGGTTCCATGGCCAAATCTGTGTAATGCTGAACTGTTAGTGTACCTAAAATGTAGACTAAAGGAGCTTGGCTACTGTACATTATGCCACCCCACACCATAATCCTGTAAGTAGGAGCAGTGTGATGTTCCCTTGTGAAGGTCTTTTCGTGGCATTTCCCACATGGTCTCCAGACCAATTTCTGGCTATCATTGTTTTGGAGACAAAAGCGGGACTTATCCCTGAAGTGGACAGACCTCCACTGCCATCTTGCTGTGCACCCTGATAGCCTTTGAGAGGGGTGATGTGAAGTCAGTGAAACACCTGCAGACGGACATCTGGCTCATAACCCAAAGTTGTGAAAACGCCTTCTGATGCTTTGTGTAGACAATGTTTGCCGCCCTAGGCATGGGATGCGACATTCAATTTAAATTGCAATACAGAATGGATCACTACGTGCCATTCTTCTCATTAGACGATCTGTCCATGCAGAGGTTGGCCTCTGTGCACCTCTTGCTGTTATTCCAGTTTGTCTTTGGTCTCCCAACCAGTGGGACATGAAACGTTCAACAGTGCTGAAATCCTGGCCTAGGCACATAACAATCTGCTGGAACGATAAACCAAGGTCTCCCAGTTCACGGATTCTATTGCTTTCAGTTTGAGACAAGTGGAGATAACGGTCACGTCGATGAACAAGAGGCATCACACAATCATCCCACATGACTTGTTCCAATTTTTGAGTATTCATGTGGATAAAAAATTTTTTTAGTCTGGCTTTAATGCTCCTCCCACATGCTACAGATTGGAGCTAGGTGCTTGAAAATTTGATCATTTGCAGATCTTAGCAACACCTGCTACTTCCTGGATTTGCATAACCTTATGGCTTGTCCTTCCATGTTGAGGAGTATATCTTCAATCACTTTTTTTGATGCATGGTCTAGAAGAGTCAAACCTCAATGATGGCTAAAGGTATATTTTATCTGATGTTGGCAGATTACAATCAATAACTAGTTTAAGCCAAAAAGAGATAGATCTGGGAGCAGTAATGTGAAACATAGTACATATTACCCAAGATACAAAGAGTGGCAATGAGCAGATTGGTTTTGCAGCTACTCAATTAGAACCTACTTTATTACATCAATACGGGGCCGTGTAGTTACTACAATGAAGGGTCTGCATTTATCATTGTGAAAGTGGACATAGGCCTAGGACCTGCAGCTCACAGCGAAAAGACATCAAGGACACACAGAAGGAAAAAAAAAAGTGGATCAATATTAACAAGCTTTTCATTTCATGCTTGCCCAGTTAGGGGAGGGCTGACAATATACTCTGATTATGGGAGTTACCTTTGCGTAACACAAGAAAGCTTATTAGGAAAAGCACGGGAAATGGAGTGTTCTCCACACTGACAGCACTGCTAATAGGACTGTGCTGCTTTTTAGAGATGCACTAAGCTCTTCCACAACCCTACCTGACAGGAGATATTTTCTATAAACAGACAGTGGTTTTCACCTTCTCGTGTATTAATATTACATGAAATGCAGTATGTAAAATCTGACACCTCTACACCCAGTAAGTTACTCTCTCTTCAGATGGGATTCTATAATTATAAAGGAGAAATCAAAATCACCTCAAAGTAATTCCAGTGGTGTATTGTGTGTAAGTGGCACGTGAGAGACATTTTTTTCCTTCTGAAGGACTGCTAATCTGCATATACTGTATTTTTCTCAGGGAGAAAGACTCGGCTGGATCTCCATTAGGATAAGAAGTGTATTCCAAGAGTTGGACCAGTAGTATAACCATAGAAGAAGGTTATATTGCAGCTATAGAGTCAACAAAGTGTGTAGACCCTACAAGAAACCATTAGGAACTGGATACTCTGGAGAAATGCTGTATGACACCAGGCACCATAGGTGTACCTTCCTTTTATGTACCCCTTATGAACATCTTGGAAGGTTATGCATAAATATTGTCGTTTGGGCAACACTTAAAGTGGACCTTTCACCACTCCTGACATGCCTGTTTTAATAATTTCATGCATTCCCCGTGTAATAACTATTCTGGAGCATCTATTCTTCTGTCTGTATGTTGTGCTATTCCTTTATTATTCCTGCTAGAAGTTATGAATTGCTGTTAGCCTTCAGTAAGGGTACAGAGGGGCGTTACCAGTTGGGGGTGTGTACCTGCACAGTCTCACTCTATCCAATCAGTGCTGCCGTTTTCAGACTGTGCAGGTACACCCCCCTAACTGGTTACCTCCCCTCTGTACCCTTACTGAAGGCTAACAGCAATTCATAACTTCTAGCAGGAATAATAAAGGAATAGCACAACATAGAGCCATAAGAATAGAGGCTCCTGAATTATTATTACATGGGGAAAGCATGAAGCTATTAAAACAGACATGTCAGGAGCGGTGAAAGGTCCTCTTTGAAGGGGTTGTCCGAAGATTTAAACTTCTCCCTTATCCACAGACAGTGACTGCCTAACGTAAGCCATACTGTTCAGTGCTGTCAGTCCTAGGCAACATGCATTCACATATAGGACTCGAGCTACACATGCAATTTATTCTGATATAATTGCACCATTATATGTGAAGATATTTCACCCATGACTCCTAATCTGCGTTACGCTGCACACCTGTGAAGACATTTGTAGAGGACACCCTTATAAAAACGACTGCATTGAGTTTAAAGGGGTTGTCCCCTTTGTTTATGAGTACCTGAAAAAATTAGCTGATCACAGTGTTCGGCTTGTTTTAGACTAGCAGATGTCTTGCAGATAACTATTATAGATCGAAGATGTTGCGACTCGTTAGCGGCCAAAAATGATCTTATTACATAGAGCGATGTTTGTTCGTACTTTCGTACGTATTTGTTAATTGTTCGCTACAAAGTAGCACGCCTCTATGTGATCTGTAAGCGAGTAGACGACTCCATATGATACGACTGGATCTGTGACCGAGGATCGATAATTTTTCTTAGCAGGATGAAAGATCACGATTGATCTCCGTGCTCGTTGTTTAATCACTCATACTTATTACATCTTGCGAGGCTTGTTCAATTTCATTCGCATAAGGACATTCAGTTTGATATCCTATCCGTCTTATATAGGCATTAGGCCGCTTTCACACAGTCAGTGTTTGGACAGTCATTTAAATCGGTGATTGTGAGCAAAAACCAGGAGTGGAGCCTCCAGATAAGGTCTAATGGAAGATTTCAAACTGTTCTGTGTTTTGAGCCTCTCCTGGTTTTGGTTCACAATCACTGATGGAACACTGACCGTGGCCTAACCCACAGCTAGACTACCAGCAACCAACTGTGGTGTATGGGACAACCCACAGGCATGTGTTTATTTCTCCTGTGGGGGTGCTGCAGGAAAAATGAAATATTATCTGTAATGTACGGATGTGCATGGGCAGAGGCACAGAAATGTGCAGTGCGCATGTGCTTTTTAATGCCACCTCTCGCTGTCCTCTGCTGGTGAGCCATGGTATTAACCGGCGCATGCTCACTGCACATGTGTGTGCCTCTGCCTATAGTGGGCAGAGCACTGCGCATGCCTGGGCCCAGCAGTAAAGTGTGCAGGCAAGAACTGAAGAGGATGACGCAAGATCATTACAGGGCAGGCGTGCAGATCACCGAGGGGCCTGGGCACTTGCAGCCAAAACGCCACCCCTGGGCACTTGCATGTCCTTATTTGCATAACTTTATAAACTCGTTGTTTCAGCCTTACTAGATGGGACAAAAACAACAAAGGTACTGTTATAATCGTGTGTATGCAAGAACGCTATATAAGCAGTCCAAAACTTGGTGACAGACTCCCTGTAAAAAGGTCAGTCCTATCCTAAACTTTTTCTGGCAGTGACCATGCGTACCGCACTATGTGACTGATTATATTATAATGTTGCAGGTGTAGCTGTACCAATACTGTGGCAAACATCATACAATGCACAATGTACTTCAAGTGCATCAGGGTAAAAATAGCTGGAAGACTTCACGGGTAAATCACAGGACACCATGCTTGGCTGGACACATTGCTGATGCGCTGTGCACCTTCGACCGTATCAGCGCGGCGTTAGGAGTGCACCATCAATAATGATTTAGATTTGCTCTTGTTGTAAAGAAAAGGTTTTCTTCTTGAAGGTCACAAAGGCGCTCTCCGCTAAACCTGTCGGCTGTGGTCCCTGCAGTTCTTTCTACCACCAGGCAAAAAAAATAACTGATTCTCTGCCACCTTTGTCCAATGTTTGTGCCAGACCAACGCACCTTCAGGCTTACTTCAACTGATGCCTATAACAAGCCGTGCACTGGGTTCATGTATTAATATTTGAATGCCTATACTTTGGTGACAAAGTGACATCCCAGAATCCGGCACATGGGTTGAGAAGAAAAATCTAACGGTTAAAAAAATAAATTCCCAATTCTGCTGACAAAAAGGGCGATGGGAAAGCTTGTGTTTTAGAGGCACAATATTCTTATACTAATTATCCATTATCTTCTATTCCATATTGCCGTCTGTTCGGACAGCCCATTTCTCAGATGAAAGACAGGCCCTGGAAACACTCTAGTACATCCATCATAATTCTTTTTGAACAGATTAGCATCTGTCAGGAGCTCAAAGAAAAAGCAGAACGTATACTACTGTAGTCATCAGCATCTTGTGCAAGGAAGGAAGAAAAAAATTCCAGCACTTGAAGAAAAGGGTTACTAAAAGCAATCTCTTTACTGTAAATCCATAAAAAGCAGCATGATGTAATAAATAATAAAATATAATAAATAATTAAAACAAAGGCTGCACATTTCGAACCTGCGTGCATCGGTTTTAAGTCGGTGCTATGATTAAGAACTGGTGCACATAGGTTTGAAATGTTGCGCTTTTTTTTTTTTTTCAATCGAGAGACTGTGTCATGTTGCTTTTTATGGATTCACAATAATGAGATCGGTTTAAGGAATCTTTTTCTTCAAGTGTTGGAGTTTTTGTCTTGCTTCATTTCGCAAGTTCTGAGAAAGGAGATGACGTTTCTCCATGTACTTCCAGAGTGAGAGGCAGCGGTGTGGCCAGAAACGTTAAGTGAGCTGACTATAAAAGTTTTTTTCCCTTCACATAATCATCATAGTCATTTTCAGACAAATTCTGCTGAGTGAGAAAAAACGATTTGCTTAAAGGGCTTGTTCACTTTGTCATCAGGGCCCTCTTTCTGTAACAGGGGTCGGCAACCTTCGGCACTCCAGCTGCTGTGAAACTACAATTCCCAGCATACACAGGTACTCGGCTGTTCTTATAACTCCAATGGAAGTGAAAGGAGGATTCTGGGAGTTGTAGTTTCAGAACAGCTGGAGGGCCGGAGGTTGCTGATCCCAGGACTATAAAGATGATCACAAAGAGTACAGCTGATGGCAGCTGGAATTCAGTTTCCCTTTGAAATCAATAGGCTACCATGCAATGCACAGACATGTTTGGTCCTCCAGAACTAGAGATCTCTTTGTAGCTGATCTGGCAAATGGACTAGGGTCCTCAATAGAGGACCTCCCTCTACTAACTCAGAACTGCCTGATAGGGGATTTGTAAATGGGACTTTAAGACCAGACGGCTGGCATATCTGATAAGCACTTGCTTGGACTATGAAAAGGTGGCTTAATAATTTAGATTTATTACCTTTAAGTGCCATCGAGTTGGTTTAGACAAACAACCGTCTGTATTATAATTTAATACCGTCTTTTCTCATTGACATCATTTCTATCACCATATCTACACATCTTCCTATTCTCCAAGCAGAACTGTGTTTTTCTATGCACTGGATTTCCTCATTCTGTTCTTCAGGAATGTACATTCTTCCTCAAACTTAAATTTTCCAACTGGGATACAGTCATATACCTGGCTAAGTGGTAAAAAAACCCAGCAAAAGTAAAGCGGGGGCTTCACGTGCATGGTCCTTAGATCAGTTGTGTGGTCTACTATGCCTGCAGCAGGATAATTAAATGGTTATGTATGTACATCATACAGGAGCTGGACAAGGCAGATAATCAAATTTAAGAACCATATGGAACTTTTAATGAGCGTTCATTCATGAGTTCACTGACGAAGAAAAAAAAGAGCAACTACTCTGGCAAGCATTGATTTTGGGGAACACTGGTTCCTGTCAGTTGCCCGGTACAGAGTTCCAGACCTATTAAAATGTAATTAGGGAGCTGTCTGTGTGACAAAACACAAGCATTTATCCCGCATTCTTGACTGACTTCAGCAAAAGTGAAGGTTTTCCATGTAACTACTTGTAAGATATGGCTAATGTTCTGTATGATACATATCACACTAATGATTCATGTTTCATGTATATCATAGATGTAAAACCCTTTAATTCAAGCCCTAAAACTTAAAAACTTCCACCGTTCAAGCATCTGAGATCATCCAAACATCATGACTTTTTTCGAATAGCGGTCCCAAAGGAAGGAACTTTCTACCTGGACTTGGAAACACCTCCAAGGTATGGCCCCGTGTGGTGGACCTGCCGGATTTTTTCAACATTGCAAAGGATGAAATCTATGGCAGAAATCCAAATAAATTGACACGCTGCAAATTTAACACACGCACTGAAGGGAAAGTTATGTGTCGATTCTGTCGTGAACATTTTCTCCAGTGCGATTTTAAATTTCTGTAAAGGAGTTTTCCTATTATTATTATTTTTGACTGATCAGTGGGGGTCTGACGACCGGGACCCCCACTTATCAGCTGTTTGAGAAGGCAGAGTTGCTAGCAGTAGCACCGCGCTCTTCTCTCAGCTTTTCCTAGGCCAGTGACGATATGTTCATCTGTCATGTGGCCTAGGAGCAGCAACAAAAAGTGTCCAACCCTTCATGGTCATCATCCACTATACATCTGCTATACATCCCTGCTAATATTAACAAGGCCTGGCGACAATTAATGGGGTTCTTAGAGACCAAGAACCCCTTTTCATATGGCCAGGCAGGGTGCAGGGGTAAGAAAACACTCACCTGCCACCGGTGCTCCGGTTCCAACACCGAGCTCCCTTCTCCTCCACTTCTGGTCCCCCACTCTACTGGAAGTGTGACGCACCGTCTACATGCATTTCACCGCTGCCGGACAAACAACGGCCTCAGCTGTGACGTGTGCAGGTACAGCACGTGAAAGCCACGGCCACATGCAAGTGGATGGTATGTCACACTACTGGTTCAGAAGAGACCACGATCGGAGGAGGAGGGATCTTGGCACTGGAACAGGAGCGCTGATGAGTTTTTTTCTTTAATTAAATTTTTTTAATCCCGGCAACCTACCCATATGAAAAGATGTCTCAGAGAACCCATCATTTAAGTACAACACCTAATAGTCCTCAACAAAAACAGGCCAGTTGGAGAACATCGAATACACAACCAAAAATGGCTTTGGATGGAAGGCACAGTATATAAACTAGGGAAAGGACAAAATGTACTTTAAAAGGTGCAAATATGTGTATGAAGAAATAAAATAATTAGAATTAATTGCCATGAAAAAAAAAGCCCTCTCCGCCTCTAGCTCTCTTATTAATCACATTCCAGCACCAGACGCTGAGAGTACATCAAACTGCACCAAATCCCTTTCACATGACAAGCTCATAAATTATTCAACTCATTAGTATCACCAAGAGGAATAGAAATAGCATCAGTGTAAAAGAGGCGTAGAAGTGGAATAGGGTCCATGTGAAGTTTCATAGGCTGATCTCCATGTGTCCAAACTTCAAAAAGACAAACACATCTGCACATCTGCTTTTTGAAAAGTGAACCGGAGCGAACACGAAAGTACAAAAGTGTTGTGTTTCTTGACTTTTAAAAACTAAATCCAAGCTGGAGGAAAAAAAATAAATCAGGGCACACAAAGCAAATTTAATATAGTGTCTGAGAACATGGATCATCATACTGACCGTATTCAATGGCAGCCTTTAATCTGGCATCTGAATGAGTGGAGCCAAATGCATTGCGCACAAAACGTCTTCGCCTTCGTAAGTCGTCTTCCCAATAATCCAGTCTCCAGAAGTCATGGAGTTGACTAAAAGAAAAGATATAATAAAGTGAGTAAAAAGCTATGCATGCTGGTGCAACAAACGTACAAGGGTGCTGCACCCAAAAGAGAAAATCATGACCTAAGATTAAAGGTGTTTTCCAAGATCTGAAGATAAACTGGCCAAAAGGGTTCATCCTCTGATCCCCTGTTGTTGCTCCACCAATCACTGATGATCTTAGGCTACTTTCACACCAGTGTTTTTGCTGGATCCGGCAGGGATCAGCAAAAACGCTTCCGTTACTGATAATACAACCGTCTGCATCCGTTATGAATGGATCCGTTGTATTATCTTTAACATTGCCAAGACGGATCCGGCATGAACTCCACTGAAAGTCAATAAGGGAAGGTTCCATTTTCTACTGTGTTTGAAAAAACGGATCCGTCCCCCTTGACTTGCATTGTGGGTCATGCCGGATTGGTTTTGCTCCGGATCCCATGATGGAAAGAAGACTGCAGCATGTTGTGGTTTGCTCTCCGGTCTGGGAACGCAACCAAACAGAACGGAATGCATTTTTGGAGCATTCTATTCTGTTCAGTTATGTTTTATCCCCATTGACAATGAATGGGGACAAAAAGTGAAGTGTTTTTTTCTGGGATTGAGCCCCTATGACAGGAAAATAGAAACGCTAGTGTGAAAGTAGCCGTAGTTTACTCTGCTGCAGTGATGACATGCCCATCTATTCAGGAGACCGCTGCAGCCAATTATTGGCGATTTCCAACACAAGATCCCTGAAGCCAACAATTGGCAGTCATGTAGGTAGACGGGCACATCATCACTGAAGCAGTAAACTATGACCATCAGGAAGCGCACGATCGGTTCTTTGGTGATTTTATGGCATTTCCCCCATTTTCTGATATTTTGTCCAGTTTTTGAAAGCCTTTTCAAGGGCATTAGATTTGGTTACAATCTAGTTACAGGCATGCTCAACCTGCGGCCCTCCAGCTGTTGCAAAACTACAACTCCCAGCATGCCTGAACAGCCTACAGCTATCAGCCTACAGCAAGGCATGATGGGAGTTGTAGTTTTACAACAGCTGGAGGGCCGCAGGTTGAGCATCCCTAATCTAGTAGAATCATAGATAGATGGAGATCTACAGTAGTTCAGTTGCCCAATCAACCTGAGTTTGATTGGTTAGGTCTGAACAGGTTTACGGCCTCTGGATGTAAACAGAATACTTCTATAAAATGCGAGCATAAGGACACTGTAAAAACGATGACGTACTGAAATAAAGTGGGTGATTTACTACAGACCAGCATTTCCTATCTCTTGATCTTCATATCTCCTGCGCAGCCAAGAAATGCGCCTAATTCATGGAGAGGCACAGGTGTTGTCATATATAAGGCGCATCCTCCAGCAGTCCGTGTGCCTGTACTGAAATGTACGACAGCTCAGGGCTGCCATGCATTTTTTTCTTCATTTAGGCTGGACTTTATAGAGGGAGTCTATCCTCAGTCCCCCTCCCCTACAAGTCAGGGTGGAGAACAAGCAAAGGCAACCTCCCTAGCAACCTAAATAGTACAGCAATCCAACGGCTGCCATGTACTTCGAGTGAGACAACCCCTTTAAAGAGCTATTTCCAACTGAAGCATTTATGGCGTAGCCAAAGGATATACCATTTATGTTTGATAGCTGGGAGCTCCACATCTAGATCCACATCTGCCCCCTTCCATTGGATAAGGGAGTTTTCATAGCCAAGATCATGATCTATCCAGTAGATGTGCCAGAAATGTCTCAGATAGAATCTTTTTATGCTTTTTTTAAAGGGATTTTCACACAATGGGTGATAAATGTCTGATCACTGGGGGCTCCACTATTCGGTAGAATGGAGGTCCTGAGTCCCCTCTTCCTCCTAATTGGATGACTGTAGCAGCGGGAACTTTGAGCGATTGCCCGTTTATGTGAACACCATGGACAATGAGGGGAGTGTCAGGACACATGCTTGGCCGCCTCTTCAGTCAAGAAAAACAGTGTTCAGGACCCTGTCCTATTGATCAAGAGATGGGACCCCCAGTTATGAGGCATTTATCACCTATCCTGTGGACAGATGATGTTTATTGTGGGACAAACCCGTTACATGAAACCAGAACACCCATTTAAAAGGGGTTATGCCATAACTGATGTCAAAAAATGTCAAATCAGACATCATATAGGACATGACAACCTCTTTCTAACAAAGCTAGAGCCAGCCCTGTACCTGACATGGGTCCAGAGATCTCCTCATTCATTGTCCAATTGTTCAGCTCATGGGACATGTCCTTTCTCAGGGGTATGTCCTTTCTGCTGCAGCTCTCTCCCTGTAAGGGTCAATTCACGGACACCGCGCATTTTGCGGACCGCACATCGCCGGCACTATAATAGAAAATGCCTAAGCGGACAAGAATAGGACATGTTCTGTTTTTTTCGGAAACGGAATTGCGGACCTGGAAGTGCGGATCCGCATTTCCGGATCCGGACAGCACATAGTGTGGCCCCATAGAAATGAATGGGTCCGCAATTCCATTCCGCAAAATGCGGAACGGAACTGCGGACGTGTGAATGGAGCCTAACTGTCACAGCTTCTAACAGAAGATATGGCTGGTGGCAGTTGAAGTGAAACTGAGTGACTACGACTGCCCCAGTGAGGTGGACAAGAAATAAGGAAAAGAACAAACAGCAGGTGGCGACAAACAGATGCATTTTATCGAATAGCTCAGTGGCTATACTTCATTGTTAATTACAAAAGTGTTCAGATCCAGGTGCTAGTTTCAAAAAATACTGAATATTTTTTGTGGCACAACCCCTTTAAGTGATCCAAGCCAAATAACAAAATGGCCGCCTTCACAGTCCTTTGGGGGAAAAAAACCCTCGTATAAGCTATGATTTAACAACTGTGTTGAGTTTATCAAGAACCTAACGTGTGACACCACTAGCAATGGAGAGCACAATCATGATGGAGGGCAGGCTGCCACAATGTATATACATGTTAAACAGCCTAAAGTAGCCAGTATTAAATGGCTTCTCGTACTGGTAAAGAGCATTAATCACAAGCAGCCCATTCACTCCTGCTGCATCACATTACAGGCATTAATGACATGCAGCTTGCTTTCCTTTACAGTGGTTTAACGCGCCTTGTAAATCAAAGAGCAAACCTCCCTATAAACAGTTCCTTTTAATGACTCCGGTCCCTCGGCAGCCTGGAATTTATAAGCAGAAAATATGACACACATGAATTTGGCGGGACCATGATTAAAATAACGTGCTGAAATATTCATCAGAATGATTCCCCACTGCCCCCAGCGAGCTCAGAAAATTGCTATTTTATTCATTATTAATAACTTTGAATTAGAGGTGCAAAAATGTTCCCGGGTGCGGTAATTGTTGTGGTGAATTATTACCCGTCCACCATTAATGTGCCGCGTATTACGGTTTATGGGCCCTAGTGAAAACAAACCATTTTGGGCCGTGGATACTTCCAGGTTAAATGGCTTTTGTTTCGACAAATGCAAATTGCTTTATTTCTTGCTGGTAAATGGCGGGCAGCTCTAATAACGGCTAATGCCGAGGTTATATTTTACACGGAATGATGTAAACAGCATGAAAATCACCATTAAGAGCAAGCAAATAAAATAAATGTGTGTTCAGGGTAACAATGGAATATCTCAAAGCTGCCTCACAAAGAACTAGGCGAGAGACTGTAAAAGAGGAGCAGTCCCCTCTCCTGACATGCACGTTTTAGCAACTACTTGTATTCCCCATGTAATAATTGTGGAGCATCGATTCTTCTTATGACTCCATGTTGTGCTATTCCCTTATTATTCCTGCTAGAAGTCATAAATGAATTGCCAGTCGTTTGTAATGAAGGTTCAGATGGGCGTTTCCAGCTGGGCATGTGTCCCTGCACAGTCTGACACAACTGGTATCACCTATCAGGACTGTCATTACAGACTGCTGGAAACTCTTTCCTAATTTCTAGCAGGAATAATATAGGAATGGTACAACATGGACTCATAAGAATAGAGGCTCCTGAATTGTTATCACATGGGGAATGCAAGTAGTTACTAAAACAGACATTGCTGTACTGGGCACTAAAAGTGGCCTTGGGAAAAAGAAAATATGAAAAGTGGGCAACACAAGTAGACAGAGACAAGAGAAGAAGGCGGGCCAGCAATACTATAGTGGAGCACAAAATAACGCACCTGCAGAACCAAATACTACAGTGCAGTACAGAATTCTGCCGTCCTTGCTGCACTATTTAACTAGATCACCATCTTGAGGATGGCCATACAGTTGGATTCAGGAGGGCACCTGACCAGGGGCAAAGGTACCCGATGCTCCTAGCATTAATAAATGCTAACAGTATCAGATCCTTATGTACCCAGCTGGTGGCCGTGAGGAGGGATTGGGTGGGCCCCCAAAGCATCGGCCCATCGTGTAGGGTTTATGGCCTGTCTGCCCCTGGAAACAGACATGTCAAGAAAGGTTACAGGTGACAGGTTCTCTTTCAGACACTCAAGCCTTGGAAATGTTAGCCTATTGCACATAATACATTGGGAGGCAAAGGTTATATGTAGACCTGCACTAAACTGTATAGGACAGTGGTCCCCAAAAGGAGCCACTTGTGACTCCAAGATGTTGGTAGTTGCAGATATTACCATCAGTGGCACCAGAGATGCCATTACGTTCTAGAACATGGTACCAAGGTCAACATATCACTGGTAGGGTGGGAAACCAAAAACCTGAAACTTTCCAGCTGCAACTCTCAGGATACCCTCCCAGCAGGGAAGTCTCAAAACAGCTCCGGAACCAGTTACAGACCACTGCTCTAGAGGCAAGATCAGTAATATCATTGCTTTCTTCACCCAACAACTTGTCAGAGATTAGTTGCCTTCGTAAATGACTGGAGCAGAACAGGTGGTAGTATCTGAATGGACTGCTGACGGTATGGAAGTCTAATGATATAATAGAGGAGCGCAAGGGAAGACATGCTTAAAATGTTCTATAATCTAAAGGGGTTTTGAAGAAAAGATCCTTGAATTAACCTCCTTGAAGACCTCCTTGAACTAGGCCAACCTTCAGATACCTGCAAGCCATGACCAAGTGAAACTAAATTATGCTTGGAACTAAAACTAACATAAGTTAGGTACCGGAAGCTCTATACAGCTGTGGTGAAAAAAGGTTTCAACAAATGGCACTATGGTCTTCTGTAATCCACAAGAGAGGCATACAATACCGGGGGCAAAGGTTGTGCTAAAGACAAAAATGCCTGATTGTAGTTCTGAAGCCTAATGGCGGGTTTACACCGCCCCCACACTTGTTCCTGACAATCTACCCGTCTAAAGGTGGAGCCGTTAGTGCAGGCAAGTAAATTATCGTTTCTGTGCAGCAGATCGTTCTGTCTAAATAGCGATCTGCTGCCCAGAAACAATGCAGCTGTATGAGGTTCTCATATTGTAGTGGTGATCACTGCATGTAAATATAGTGCTTCACCCCCACTGAACAAGCAGCTATTTGTCGGGAAGTAACCCTTCCTTCCCGATAATCGACTGCTCCTCAGCCCCTGTAAACCTACCATTAAATTTTTTTTTTTTAATGCATTTATATAGCGCTACTATATTCCACAGTGCTTTACAGACATAAGCATCAAGCTGTACCCAATGGGTCTCACAATCTAAGTTCCCTATCAGTGGAGTGTGGGAGGAAACTGGAATACTTGGAGGAAACCCCAGGCAAACACAGGGAGAACATACAAACTCATGCATATGTTGTCCTTGGTCGGATTCGAACCTAGGACCCCAGCTCTGCAAAGCACCAGTGCTAACTCTGGAAGTCTGTGTGGCATGTAAGTTTAATGGGCACACAGTTAGTATAAAGTATTACAACATAAAAAATAAAAAAAAAGACCATGTGATTATGCAACCTGGTGTAAATTAAGATTTGGCACTAATCTCACAGACCAGATTATGTACGGACTGTGATGAGGCTTCAAATCCAACAAAAGTGATGGACTGTGTTGACATAGGAAAGGGAAATGTCAAAAGATGACGACCGTGCAATCCAAGAATTTAGACCTCCATATATTCCCTAAATTACAGAAAAGCACGTCACGGGAAATCTGACACAGCATTCTGAACATACGGTCACTCAATCCAATGGCACTGTGGTTAAAATGATGGGTAAAATGCTAGCCAGACATGGCAGATGAACACGAGCTCAACCAGTAGATCTGGGCAGGACTGATCAAGCATCTAATCTGTAGGGAGTAGAATACTGTGTCCTATCCTCATAATCGGTCATCAATATCTGATCATGAGGGACAGGGCTGGCTCCAGGTTCATGTGGGCCCTTGGGCGATAAATCTCAGTGGGCCCCCTTGTGGCATTTGTCAAATGTCACCACAATATCTGAGAGTGCTAAAAAACTGAAACGCGGGCTTCCTACTCAGACGCGCCTTCCCCCAGCGGAGATCAGGGAAAGCACCCTGCTCTAAAAATGAGCCGCAGCCTGTACTAGGCTACCAGGCTCATTGTCAGTATATCCCAGTTCAGGCCACTAGGTGGCAGCACTAAACTGTGATATAGGGATTTCTATAGAGAATAATGGAGCAATTTCCATTATTCTGTATAAGTTGCAAACTGATGAAAAGTAAAAAAAAAAGTTTTGAAAAAAAATATAAAAAATTTAAAATGTTAAATCACCCCACTTTCCCCAAAAATGAACAAAAAAAAGAATAAAATTGTGGGCATCGTCGCATGCGAAAACACCCATACTATTAAAATATAAAAAAAGTTAGCCCATATGGTGAAGAATGTAACAGAAAAAAAAGGCTGATTTGCCGTTTTTTTAATCACTTTATCTCCCAAGAAAATTGAATAAAAAGTGATCAAGTCATACACACCCCAAAACGGTATTGTAAAAAAAATGACAGATTTCCCTCAAATGAGCCCCCACACATCTCTGTAGACATAACTATAAAAAAAAGTTATGAGGGTCACCGGGGAGCAGGGGTTCTGCTAGGGTTGCCACCTTTCCAAACAAAAAATAATAGTTACACAAATTAAAAAGGCTGGTGTGTCTATTTAAGTTTTATTTAGCCTCCATTTTTGAAATGATTATGCTGGGATTCGAACTCACAGACTTCTACATTAAAGTCAATAACCTTAACCACTGGGCTATAGAGCTTCATGTTCACCTACTGTACACATATATATATATATATATTTTTTTATTTTTTTTCGTAATTACACATTAATTTTGTGCCATACATTTTTTTACAATTATTTAAAAAAAAAATATAAAATTATACTTCTGCTGTATAGGAATACCTAATACATGAGAAACTACTATGAGGTTTTTCTAGCACAGTTTAGCAATGAGCTTCATAGCTCAGTGGTTAAGGTTCTTGCCTCTAATATAAAAGGTTGCGAGTTCAAATCCTGGCAGAAACATTTCTGAAATAGAGGCTAAATTAGACTTCAATACGCTTCATGTTCATAGCACTGATTCCTAATCCAGGAACTAGAGTCCTGACTGTTCAGTAACACTGGGGGATTCCCTGTACAGCGATCTTCAGCATAGACCTGAGGGCCCCGAAAATTGATGCTGATGCTGGCCCTGATGGAGGATTAAAGGCCAATCAGCTGCCGCTCCAGTGACCCCTACTGATCCGATATTGATGACCTATTTTTTAAGTTTTGGTTCCACAAGTAACCGATCCGTTTTCTTCAATCACTATTCAAACTGCTGGTGAAACATTCTGCATTTAGTCTCCCGTCTCTTCAGTCTGACTCCCCTTCTTCACCACTAAATGAAGAAAGTAGGGAAATGCTTTACATACAGCTGAAAGATAAGAGTCATGACACTGGGACTGCTGTAAGAAAATATATCTGATTGCAATTCCCAAAAACGTGTCCTTTAAACCTGACACTACCACAGCAGCTATCATTCCAGGTGTTGATATGACCAAATACATTCCCATGAAATGGAATACACCACTTACACGCAAGTCATTTTTCAGCCGGCTCTATGACAACTATTTTTCTATGTCTCTCAGCATTTTCTTCCCTAAGGTCTGCGTTATATTAAAGTCGTGACTGAAGACGAAAGGAAAATACATTTCACTAAAAATCGGCATTTAAGGGTTGTCCTATAAATAAAATAGGCCAGAAAAGTCAGATCTGTTTGCTGACCCTCACTAGTTGTGAAAAAGAGGGTGCTTAGGTACAGTACCTACTGAACTTCTTTTGCACAGCGCCTCACCAGTCCAGGTGCAGTGTAGATAACTGCAACGCAGACATTTTTGGCCCCTTCATTCTAGCAATAGATGGTATCCCAGTGGTTGGACCTTCCACAATAAGCAAGACATACCCTATCCTGTTAATGTGTAGACCTTGTTATGGTAGGGAGATCTGAGATGCAAAAACGCCCAACAAAAAGCTTAATTGGGTTTTCTGCTATTACAAAAAAAAAAAAATCACAAATACACTCACGTAGTTGCTTGTCCTCATTTACATCTCCTCAGTTTTTTTCCAATTTGGACTCTCCTGACAAATCCCTCTGATTTGTTCCCATCCTGTATGTGGCAAAACCCCTCTAAACCTCCTGGCACGGCACAGCGATTTCTTCTAATGGAAATGTGGCAACAACATTTTAGGCTTTGTTCACATTGCTCCATGCAGACATGTTTGGCATATATGCTATACACTGAAAGTAGGAATTCATCTGATTGAGGCCAAAAGAATGTCCTTGAGGTGGTGTGCATCAGGCATACATTATTTGTACCGGTACAAGAGAGCAGCAAACTGCCTAGTTTTATATAAATGGGCCACCATAAAACTCTTAGACTCTGCAGTACATGTTTTGTTTTGTTTTTTAAATTGTGGCTATGACCATTCTTTTCTTATGGGACTTAAGGACCTGGTACTTGTCCATCTCTGCTCCCTTCTCAGTCCTATTCCTTATTATAACTCTGTTTGTTATGGCCCCCAACTTGGTTCCAACTTTCAGACAAAACTCAGTCAAACCCATCAATGATTTAAAATGGCCATGGGGCCAACGTACTCTACCTTGATG
Organism: Bufo bufo; assembly: GCF_905171765.1. Lineage (NCBI taxonomy): Eukaryota > Metazoa > Chordata > Amphibia > Anura > Bufonidae > Bufo > Bufo bufo. The sequence continues at coordinate 624,499,639 of NC_053391.1, forward strand.
GCAGATGTAAGGAGAAGGAAGAATTGAGCATGTCGGGTTTAATCATGCCAACATTATTCTCCCAAGGAAGACCTCTGGTAGTAGCCTCAACCCATTGAAATAAACATGAGCGCTGCTTCGGGAGTTGTGGAGTCCTATATTTAACTACTTCAATCAGACTTGTCTGATGTAAGAGTCAGATCAGTAGGGGTCTGAATGTTGGGCCAGTCCAATGCTCTTGAGAACAAGTGCATCCTAGGTGAAATTTAATTACTGGTGGCTTCTTATGTACAGACACCACTCACTGGGAGTTCCACAATGGGAACCCCTCTGGAAGTTTGGAGAAGTCTGAGAACCTTGGACCATTCCCTGATATTCAGAACGAAAGGGTTCTATGGAAAGCATGAATCCTTTCGGTGGTGATGCTTAGAGAACTAACTCATCATTATATCTAATGGGTTATAATAGAGGATATTGTAATATATAATACAAGTACGACATACACACTACACCGTCAGGGGGGAGACAATACTACATATGATCTACAGACGTGCCCTGTAGATAAATTATTTGGACTGAAGCATATATAGACAGAGGGCTATGAAGCCATCAATTAACAAGATTTACAGCTCATGCCTAACCGCTCACATATTTCCTTATCAGGCTCTAAATCAACTTCATATTTCTGCTGCGAAGAAAGACATTTTTAAGTATTATAACCATCGACACAGAAACATGGCGAGACACAGGAGGTCAGGGCTGGCAATTCACTGATCCTAATTCCAGGGTCCTGACCTTCAACAAAGGTTCTTTTCAAGTCATCTACAGCATGATTTTACATCCCAGAACAGTTTACTTACAGAACAGAAGTAAGCCCAGAAACACAGCGGGAGAAACTTTCTATTTTCTTCCAACAATAGAGGCACCATGAAAACGCTACTAATTATGGGGGGTGTCACAGCCATAAATCACTGTAGTTCAGAATTTGTGCAATAAAAAATAGATGGTAACAGTTTAAATGAATGAAAGAGAAAACTCATTAATAAAGGGAAACATTGTAAGAAGAATTTGCCTTTTACAGTAAGACATTTTGGGCGATTCCACAACAGACTTTGGGTCAATATAGTTACATCTGTAATATACGCATAAAGTCCATCGCCCTAGGGTAAAAGATATTCCAATTCCAAACTTGCTACAAATGTATATAAAACTCAACATTTATTAATGTAATATTAAAAAATTTTTTTACTTGCACCAACCAAGTATAGTTGAAATCAATGGGATCAGTGCTGCAGTAATGAGCTGGGTATGCTACAATGTTGACAGAGCTACAGCAAACAGCTGATCTGAGGACAGGCCATCACTTACTAAAGACTGGACAACCCCTTTAAAATGTTCAACTATCTGAGCCTATGCTAGCAGTATTGTTGCGCTTATACAGGGTTGCCCACTTAATTTAAGAAATCTGCATGCATCCACCCGGAAAAAAAGCTGAAAAGTCATTGCCACTAGGGATCTCACTTCCTGTTGTGAGGCAAGATCTGTCCTTGGTAACAGAGACAAGGGAGACGGTTCAAAGGAAATGGGGTCGTGTCATCCTCAGCCTGATAAAAGAACTGCTTCTACACTTTTTCTGTACATTACAGAAGCCTCCTGTGTGTCTGAACATGTCTGAGCTCCCTAGAAGAAAATAAACAAAGTAGTGAGAAGTAAGGGAAAGGATGTGACGGCATACAGTGCTAGGAGACTTCAATAGAAGGGATATGTCCACTGCTTGTGAGAGAAATGCATCTAGCTGTGCTGCTTAAGAGGGGACTAATTAGGTTTAAAAAACATTAGGGAAGTCCAAAAATTACTGTTCCTTTATAGTTATGATTGTACAAAGAGGCAGAGCCATCAAGCGGACATTTTAAAAAAAACGGAGGTATGCTATAATACAAAAGTCAAAATGCAAGAAAAACAAAACAAGTGATGCTCCCTTCACTAATCCCCTGGGCTCTCATTCAAACACTTCCCTGGTCCCTGCTGGTCTTGAAATCCTTGTCTCTCTCAACATACAGGAAATGATCCCTCAACTGAGGCCAGCCATTCTATTGGGGACTTAAAACTTTTCCAAAGGGTATCCCTCTTGGATGGTGAAATTTGTATGGATGATATTCCATGCTGCCCCTGGCCCTAATGATACAGTTCATGCATGGATCTGTAATACAGCCATGTGCACACAGTTAAGCTGTGCAAGGTGTTATCCAGCTTTCTAATATGGGAGCAGCCAATAGCAGGCTGCGACGGTGACCAGCCTCAAGTGGAGATGCAGTGGTGGCCATGCAGGGTTCCAGAGCGTCGCGGAGGCCAGTGAGCAGGTAAGTATAATGTAAATGAGGGGCCCAGGCATTGGGGGTAGGGGGATGACGGAATCTTTTAGAATTCGGATAACTCCTTTAATTGTACTAACGCTATATTCACTATATAAATGAATACGAGGTAAATACAGTTTGAACAAAACCATCTGTACCCATCCATCATGGTAAAGGTGACCTCCTTTAGGTGGGACTCTACTCTAAACGACTCCCTTTTCCTTGTGCCAAATCAATTCAGGGCTATTCTGACCCACCTGCTTTAATTAATAACAGCTTCAGAAAGATGGGGGGGGGGGGGGGAAAGGTCTAGGCTGCAAGACCAAAACGGAAGCAGCCACAGCTCCATATGCAAGATGCAATAACAACCACCAAAGCAGGCAAGCACATCTGCATCACACAATGCAACATTGTTCCAGCCATATGAGCCGATAGGTGGCGGCTCTGAGAGTTGAACAGCCACAATCTAATATCGATGGCCTGTCCCAGGGATAGGCAATTAATATTAGAAAGCTGGATAATCACTTTAACCTAATGGTGCTTTCACAGGTACAGCTTATGCAGGAGTGGACTGTAAAGAGAGGGAATGAATTTAGGACAGAATTTTATTCAGTTTTTTTCTATTGCACCTCTAGTTCTGGCTACAAAAATTTGCATCTAAACAGAACACGCCAAAGACTTTAGGTTGACCTTCATCCCTTTGCAAGCTCCTACTTTCTATAAAACAATACAGAGGCTTATGTTGCAATACTGCGAAAGCGCCAAGAATGTCCCTTATGCTCACATATGGCGGTGTTAGTGATCACAACATGTGAATTCAATTAGTCCATTAACACTGATGGAGGGGAAACAAAAAAAAAACAAACTGTGAATATCACCTCAATGTTTTCTGTAAAGAGAATGCTGTCCAGAATTGCATCTAGCGCAGAATATGCTGAGCTATTGTGTCAGTCCAAGACTGGAAACTATGAAGGAAACCCATACATCAACAGGTACACATTTTGAAACATTTATCCCAAAAAAAAGTTGCACCATGAAATACCAACAAACTGAGACAAACACCAGAACTGACAGATGAAAATGTGGACCAGTACCAGTATTTTGCTACCCAAACATAGAGTTAAACCCAAAACATACTGTGCATTGCCAACTTGTCCTCTAAGGCACAAAACCCTTGGACTACATGTACCTTGCTGCACAATTAAACTGCAGTTTCACAAGTAGAAAAACAATATATATGTTTTTGCTAAATCCAATAAACCTCTATTATAATCCTTTTAGAAGGTTCCGTGGGTATTATCCAGGAACAGACTAATCTCCTGATGATTGTCATAAATGCCTATAATCAAAGCAGGAACCATTTTAACCAGGGAGGCTGTTTTCAATCAGGCGGGCTGTAGAGTGCTAACCTTAGGAGCACACAGCTATAAGGATAACATTCAGATAATAACACACAAATGCAGCAAATGAAAGCTAGCCATGAAGAAGCACTAGTAAAGGAGGCGGTCCTGTATTGTTATCATCTCCAACAGCCACATCTACTATTGTGGCTGCACCTGAACTTTGGGGCATTTTTGGCACAATTTGGTGATTCTTAATTTACACATATTAAGCCAAAAGAATAACCCACTGAGCCTCGTCAGCCAAGAGGGCATGGATTAGTGGGATGCCAGTATTTTGATATCAGAGGCTATCCTGAGTTCTGACATTCCGCCGATCAGTTGCTTACTGGAAGTGAATGGGAGCAGCACAGCAGAAAGCTTCATCCACTACACCAGGGGTAGGCAACCTCCGGCACTCCAGCTGTTGTGAAACTACAACTCCCAGCAGGCATACTTCCTCTGCTCTTCTCAGAAATCTCACAGAAATAAATGGGGCATGCTGGGAAGTGTAGTTTCACAACAGCTGGAGTGCCGAAGGTTGCTGATCCCTGCACTACACAATCAACCGAGCTATGTAGCATCGACACCAGAGCTACGGTACTCCTAAACAGCTGACTGGCAGGGGTGTAGGGTGTCGTACCCCCATTATTCTGATATAGATGGCCTATCCTGAAGATAGGCCAGCAATATCCAAACACTGAACAACCCCTTTTAAATGCACCATTCTGCGCCAACATTTTGGAATAAAATTCAGTTGCAAAATAGGCCAACAAAAAAGTGGTATAAAGTCAAAACGTCTAGTTGTGCACCAAAATTATCATCCTGCCTGAACCAAATCTGGCCCATTTTTAGACTGCTTATGTTTACACTGTCTAAACGATAGTAAATCTGCTCCATTGTCACAAGATTATTGAAAGGGTATTCTGGTTATAACAAGTTATCCCCTCTCCACACATGTATGTACCTATGTTGCTCTATTAGTCCCTGGAGTACGTGAAATGCGTAAGTTGCAGTTTTAGGGCAACCTAAGGTGGCATGTTCCAGATGTCCTTCAGGATGAGTCAGCAATGTGGGGACTTACCTTCTAGGATAATTACCCCCATTTCACCTGTAAAGGTATTACGTGGGATCAAGCATCAAGGGTTCAAATATTAAACTATGGTGAACTTTGTTTAAAGGGGTTGTCCAGGATTTTGAAATGGATGCCCTATTCTCTGGATACATCATCAATATTAGATCGGCAGTGGTCCAACACCTTGCACCTTCACAGATCAGCTGTTTAGGGGTAGCTCTGGAACTTAGACCTGCACAGCTTTATCCAATCAGCCGGGGATGGAGCTGGTAACTGCAGCGCATTATCCTCCATGGTAGTAGTGCTGCAGTTACCAGCTTTGTCCACTACACAATGGAGCTGTGTAGTTCTGGTCCCGACCTCTGGAGCTAATCAGCAGGGCTGCACAGTGTTGGATCCCCCGCTCATCAGAGAATGCTGGCCTATCCTCAGGATAGGGGGCATTGCCGTTACTCCTAGAGGCTGCACTTTGACTTTAGGAGAAGTCAGGGCCAGACCTCATCACGGTTTCACTGCCTGGCCCTGACAATCAAAGTGCAGAGGGGGCGGCAGTTGCAGCGAGAGCAGAGCCACTAGGTGTAATGACAACGCCCCTGTTGCTCCCAGAGGCTCAATTGCATATATTAAAACATCATTTTTCTCAGCAATGCGGACACATACACTGCGTGCAGAATTATTAGGCAAATGAGTATTTTGACCACATCATCCTCTTTATGCATGTTGTCTTACTCCAAGCTGTATAGGCTCGAAAGCCTACTACCAATTAAGCATATTAGGTGATGTGCATCTCTGTAATGAGAAGGGGTGTGGTCTAATGACATCAACACCCTATATTAGGTGTGCATAATTATTAGGCAACTTCCTTTCCTTTGGCAAAATGGGTCAAAAGAAGGACTTGACAGGCTCAGAAAAGACAAAAATAGTGAGATATCTTGCAGAGGGATGCAGCACTCTTAAAATTGCAAAGCTTCTGAAGCGTGATCATCGAACAATCAAGCGTTTCATTCAAAATAGTCAACAGGGTCGCAAGAAGCGTGTGGAAAAACCAAGGCGCAAAATAACTGCCCATGAACTGAGAATAGTCAAGCGTGCAGCTGCCAAGATGCCACTTGCCACCAGTTTGGTCATATTTCAGAGCTGCAACATCACTGGAGTGCCCAAAAGCACAAGGTGTGCAATACTCAGAGACATGGCCAAGGTAAGAAAGGCTGAAAGACAACCACCACTGAACAAGACACACAAGCTGAAACGTCAAGACTGGGCCAAGAAATATCTCAAGACTGATTTTTCTAAGGTTTTATGGACTGATGAAATGAGAGTGAGTCTTGATGGGCCAGATGGATGGGCCCGTGGCTGGATTGGTAAAGGGCAGAGAGCTCCAGTCCGACTCAGACGCCAGCAAGGTGGAGGTGGAGTACTGGTTTGGGCTGGTATCCTCAAAGATGAGCTTGTGGGGCCTTTTCGGGTTGAGGATGGAGTCAAGCTCAACTCCCAGTCCTACTGCCAGTTTCTGGAAGACACCTTCTTCAAGCAGTGGTACAGGAAGAAGTCTGCATCCTTCAAGAAAAACATGATTTTCATGCAGGTAAATGCTCCATCACACGCGTCCAAGTACTCCACAGCGTGGCTGGCAAGAAAGGGTATAAAAGAAGAAAATCTAATGACATGGCCTCCTTGTTCACCTGATCTGAACCCCATTGAGAACCTGTGGTCCATCATCAAATGTGAGATTTACAAGGAGGGAAAACAGTACACCTCTCTGAACAGTGTCTGGGAGGCTGTGGTTGCTGCTGCACGCAATGTTGATGGTGAACAGATCAAAACACTGACAGAATCCATGGATGGCAGGCTTTTGAGTGTCCTTGCAAAGAAAGGTGGCTATATTGGTCACTGATTTGTTTTTGTTTTGTTTTTGAATGTCAGAAATGTATATTTGTGAATGTTGAGATGTTATATTGGTTTCACTGGTAAAAATAAATAATTGAAATGGGTATATATTTGTTTTTTGTTAAGTTGCCTAATAATTATGCACAGTAATAGTCACCTGCACACACAGATATCCCCCTAAAATAGCTAAAACTAAAAACAAACTAAAAACTACTTCCAAAAATATTCAGCTTTGATATTAATGAGTTTTTTGGGTTCATTGAGAACATGGTTGTTGTTCAATAATAAAATTAATCCTCAAAAATACAACTTGCCTAATAATTCTGCACTCCCTGTATAGTCATGGGACCAACACAGATGCCATCAGCTGCCAAGTGCACATGTAACAGGTCAGCCAGTGTCATAGGGACAAATCTGCTAAGGTGATTTATAGTCCACTATACTAGTACATACACTTTAGTCTACAGTCGTGGCCAAAGGTTTTGAGAATTACATAAATATTGGAAAAGTTGCTGCTTAAATTTTTATAATAGCAATTTGCATATACTCCAGAATGTTATAAAGAGTGATCAGATGAATTGCATAGTCCTTCTTTGCCATGAAAATTAACTTAAAGGGCTACTGTCACCCCACTAAACAGTTTTTTTTTTTGTGTACTTATAATCCCTATACTGCGATTTATCCATACATAATGTGATGAATCATTTTGGTTCAGTAGATTCTGCTAAAAACGTACATTTATAATATGTAAATTACCTGTCTACCAGCAAGTAGGGCGGCTACTTGCTGGTAGCAACCGCATCCTCCTCTCATAATGACGCCCCCTCCGCATGTTGATTGACAGGGCGATCTTTCTCTGGCTGGTCCTGTCTGCTATCAAGATCTCGCGCCTGCACCGTAACGGTATTCAATCGACGCAGGCGCACAGAGGCGGACGCTCGCTCGGCCGCTCCATCCTCAATGCGCCGATGACGTCACATCTACACCCGGCGCAGGCGCATTGAGGATGGAGCGGCCGAGCGAGCGTCCTCCTCTCAGTGCGCCTGCGCCGACTAAAGACAGGTACGGCGCAGGCGCCAGATTTTGAATGCAAACAGTGCCAGCAGAGAAAGATCCTGTTCGCTGGCCCTGTCAATCAACATGCGGAGGGGGTGTCATTATGATAGGAGGATGCGGCTGCTACTAGCAAGTAGCCGCCCTACTTGCTGGTAGACAGGTAATTGACATATTATAAAAGTACGTTTTTAGCAGAATCTACTGAACCAAAATGATTAATCACATTATGTATGGATAAATCGCAGTATAGGGATTATAAGTACACAAAAAAAAAAAACTGTTTAGTGGGGTGACAGAAGCCCTTTAATCCCCAAAAAAACCTTTCCACTGCATTTCATTGCTGTCATTAAAGGACCTGCTGAGATCATTTCAGTGATCGTCTTGTTAACTGAGGTGAGAATGTTGATGAGCACAAGGCTGGAGATCATTATGTCAGGCTGATTGGGTTAAAATGGCAGACTTGACATGTTAAAAGGAGGGTGATGCTTGAAATCATTGTTCTTCCATTGTTAACCATGGTGACCTGCAAAGAAACGCGTGCAGCCATCATTGCGTTGCATAAAAATGGCTTCACAGGCAAGGATATTGTGGCTACTAAGATTGCACCTCAATCAACAATTTATAGGATCATCAAGAACTTCAAGGAAAGAGGTTCAATTCTTGTTAAGAAGGCTTCAGGGCATCCAAGAAAGTCCAGCAAGCGCCAGGATCGTCTCCTAAAGAGGATTCAGCTGCGGGATCAGAGTGCCACCAGTGCAGAGCTTGCTCAGGAATGGCAGGAGGCAGGTGTGAGTGCATCTGCACGCACAGTGAGGCGAAGACTTTTGGAAGATGGCCTGGTGTCAAGAAGGGCAGCAAAGAAGCCACTTCTCTCCAAAAAAAACCATCAGGGACAGATTGATCTTCTGCAGAAAGTATGGTGAATGGACTGCTGAGTACTGGGGCAAAATCATATTCTCCGATGAAGCCTCTTTCCGATTGTTTGGGGCATCTGGAAAAAGGCTTGTCCGGAGAAGAAAAGGTGAGCGCTACTATCAGTCCTGTGTCATGCCAACAGTAAAGCATCCTGAGACCATTCATGTGTGGGGTTGCTTCTCATCCAAGGGCTCACTCACAATTTTTCCCAAAAACACAGCCATGAATAAAGAATGGTACCAGAACACCCTCCAACAGCAACTTCTTCCAACAATCCAACAACAGTTTGGTGAAGAACAATGCATTTTCCAGCACGATGGAGCACCGTGCCATAAGGCAAAAGTGATAACTAAGTGGCTCGGGGACCAAAACGTTGACATTTTGGGTCCATGGCCTGGAAACTCCCCAGATCTTAATCCCATTGAGAACTTGTGGTCAATCCTCAAGAGGCGGGTGGACAAACAAAAACCCACAAATTCTGACAAACTCCAAGAAGTGATTATGAAAGAATGGGTTGCTATCAGTCAGGAATTGGCCAAGAAGTTGATTGAGAGTATGCCCAGTCGAATTGCAGAGGTCCTGAAAAAGAAGGGCCAACACTGCAAATACTGACTCTTTGCATAAATGTCATGTAATTGTCGATAAAAGCCTTTGAAACGTATGAAGTGCGTGTAATTATATTTCACTACATCACAGAAACAACTGAAATGACACAAATATTAGTTTTCACAAAGTTTGCTGCTAGACTGCTTTTAGATCTTTGTTTCAGTTGTTTCTGTGATGTAGTGAAATATAATTACACGCACTTCATACGTTTCAAAGGCTTTTATCGACGATTACATGACATTTATGCAAAGAGTCAGTATTTGCAGTGTTGGCCCTTCTTTTTCAGGACCAATTCGACTTGGCATGCTCTCAATCAACTTCTGGGCCAATTCCTGACTGATAGCAACCCATTCTTTCATCCCTGCACAGCAACTATCCCTGGTACATCCCTGCACAGCAACTATCACAGCGTCTCTTGGAGAAGGTGAATTAATCCCTCCAGCCCTCGATCCACCCAGCAAGAGTCATGATGACTCGTAAGACGTCTTCCCGCCCGGGTCTCCGCCGCCTTACTGAATTTTTCGCGGCGCAAGATTCAGATGGCGGTTTCCCGCCAGCGCGCTCGGCCTCCCAGCCTCCGCCGCAGACTACAGGCAAAAGATCACCTCCGGCGCTCAGAAGACAGCCGGGTGTCTCTCATTCATCTTCCCCAGCTGTGGAGCCCGAAGTACGGGAGGGCTCTGGGGATCATCAAGACACGCCGCATGGGTCCATGGAAAGTGGGGAAGATGGCACACACCGCAGCCCTTTTAGGCCATCACAGGAGGACTTCACAATAACTCCACAAACGGTGAGTGCCTCTGATATGCCACACGCTGCAAACATTTCGTGTCCCCTAGCTCAGACACTCTTTCACCCCAGACACCATTACCTGTGGGGTCAGTAAAGGAACCACTTTGCAGTTTCGCTTGCTCAGATCAAGTAGAGTCTGAGACAACTCTCAAGGCCATGATGTCGGCCGTCCACCACTCGCTCATCTCCCAGCTGCAGCAAGTAGCATCATCCATCACGTCTACATTAGATGACCTTTGCACGAAGGTGAATCATATTGAAAACAAAATGGGAGAACTGACAAGCTCTCACAATGAGCTTATTGATGCTCACTACTCTCTAGAAGATGAAGTTTCTGTATTAAAAACCAAGCTGGCTAACTTGGAGGATAGAAATAGACGTAATTACCTAAAATTCATCCCGGACTCTATACCCCCCCTCGGGACTATCACAGTATTTGGGAGACATGCTCAAGATGGTAGGACAGACAGTGTGGGACAAGATAAGGAAGACGCTTACAACTTAAGTGAACTTTACAACTATTTGAAAACCCCGCTTGAAACAGGAAGTCACCTGACCTATCGGACTGAAACCACGTGGGACGCCACCGTCAGGTCCTGGAAGGTCAGAGTACATTCAGCAATACGGGGAATCGCCAACAGGCGAGCACGCCTCCAAAGGTCCTTGCAGCTCACAGCTCAACAGCCGGACGGCTAACAGGAGTGATTCCTGTGACTCACAGCCAAGTAACGACCCGACTATTAGGAGTGGTAAAGTACACTTGCAATTAATATAGCGCTTTCCACACCAATACTAACCGCATTTACTTCACCTGGTTATCACCATATGACCCATTAAGGACTTCAATATGACCTATTATGGACTTTAACAAGAACAATAGAGATTGAACATCATTACTATAGTGGTCCTAACAGGGTATATGTGCATTTTAGAGTGTTTTATGTTATTTTATGTATTTTATACAACATGTTGTTAGTTATTAAATAATACTGTTTAAACCATTCCTTGCTTTTGCCTAGATCAATGCCAGATATTGAGTGACGCCCAATCCTTTGCAATCCTATCTACACTTCCAAACAGCAACAGGGAGTGCTGTGTGGCAGTGCACCTATTCCAGAATATATCAGTGAGTGAGCCACCAAACCTTGACTTTTCTATGCTCAAGATGGTGTTACCAGATAAAGACCCTCAACTACTTCTGATTGATAGGGCTCACCACCTGCCTAAACCGAAGCATATCCCGGCCTCTTTTCCTAAAGATGTTATTGCGCGGCTCCACTTTTACTGTACCAAAGAGGAACTGGTCGCTTATATCAGGAAAAATAGGAACCTACCCCCTCCATTCCAGGATATTCAAGTGTACGCGGACCTATCTCAAGCTAGATTACAAGCCAGGAAGCATCTGTCCCCAGTCACCAGTGTACTGAGAGACTTAAGAATCCTGTACAAGTGGGGTTTTCCGTTGAAGCTTCTGATTCATAAAGATGGGAAAACACATGTTATTAAAAACCTGGAGGAGAGAGAATCCCTACTGCGCTCCTGGAAAATCAAAGATCTCGCTACAACTAATCCCCCAAGAAAGAAGTCTCCTCCAAGGGTGCAATCGGAGTGGACCACAGTAGGAGACTGATAAGTGTCATATAATTTGTCTCCTTTCCAAGCTCTCAATCGCCAAGAGGGATGGCGGGGCAAGGCTGAACTGTTGATCCCCATATAACTGGTTTGGGTTCAGCGAGACCCCTGTGTGACCAGTGACTTTCTGTTCTACTAACTAAGACTTGTTTTACAGGTTGACATGTCCGCCTTATTTTGGTTTTCGTGTCTTTTATGGTTTTTATGTTCTTTATTCTTTTCTAGTTGCTCCAACGATAGACCATCTTTTGGGTCTACATCACTCCAGAATCGAAATAGTAGGGTATTGTTAGATTTTCAGCTTGTTGGTATAAATTGTAATTATGACGGCTAAACTCCCCTTATAAAAGAGCCTCGCTGTGGAGGGACGTTTGCTCCTCCCAGGTAGACATTGTATGTGTTCAAGAAACACACTTTATGCACAATAAGTATCCAGCCCTTTCACGGCGAGGCTTCTGCAACATTTTACTAGCAAACTCTGTAAAGAAGAAAGCTGGGGTTGCTATAGCGTTAAAAGATTCCTTAGGCTTCCAGATAGAGTAAGTACTGACAGATAAAGGAGGGAGATATATTATCCTAGTGGGAATGATTAACTCGGTGGCAATGACCTTGATTAATGTCTATGCCCCCTAGTAAATCACCTATCCGATTTTTAAATAAAGTTCTCAAGAGAGCAGGTGAAATCGAAAAAGGGAATCTATTGATATGTGGAGACTTCAACATTGTCCCAGACAGAACTCTTGACTCGACAGGCTGTAGTAGACTGCCATCTCCGGCCCTGGGACAATGGCTGAGGTATAATCTGTATGACACCTTTAGATGCCTAAATGCGAACTCAAGAGAATTTAGCTTTTATTCCCCACGACACAGATCATTCTCTCGTATTGACCTATTCCTCACGGAAAGGCCATTGCTGATTAGGATCTCCAAATCATCTATAGCGGTTCCAACATGGTCAGACCATGCCCCTATAATCTGTTATATCTCCCTGTCCCAGAATTTAAACTCCCAGAATTCTTGGAGAAATAATATCTTTCTGCTAAGACATCCAAAATACAAACCACAGACCAAAGCCCGGATAGCCGAGTATTTCTCTCTAAACAATACAGAAGGCATTAACACTTTGCTTCTATGGCGAGCGCACAAAGCAACTATTAGTGGTGAACTATTAAAACAGAGCTCACACATTATAAAAAACTTCGGGAGGCTAAACTGACAGACCTATCTAGAGCAGCCGCCCTAGAGGAACAGTTAAGGAAAGAATCTTCACTAGATCTACACAGAACTTTAATGGCCGTTAGACATGAAATTCACTCGACTTTACAAATGGATTATGACAGACAGATTACCAACACCCTTATGTCATACTATAAACTTTACAACAAACCTAGTAAACTAATGGCCCAGAAAATAAAACCACTAATCCAAAAAACTGCTATCCCATACATGCTAGCTCCAGACGGTACTACCAAACTCACTCATCCAGGCGAGATAGCAGAAGCCTTTAGCAAATATTATGCTAAACTATACAACCTGAACAGAGACTCTAATACCTTGCAACCTTCAATAGACAAAATCACATCCTTTATTCAAAAGGTCGAACTCACTTCCCTAGATAACCAACAAATTGCAGATCTTAATATTCCTGTATCCTCTACGGAAGTAGAAATGGCTATTATATCTCTGAAACACTACAAATCCCCTGGCCCCGACGGATATTACCAAATATTCTGTCCTCTATTACTTCCCCATTTGGTAGAGATGGTTAACCAGGTTTTAAATGGAGAACAATTCCCTGCAGAAATGCTGCAAGCTACGATAGTTACTATACCGAAACCAGGGAAACTTATGGACACGCCAGCTAACTTCCGCCCTATTTCTCTGCTCAACTGCGATGTAAAATTGCACACAAAAATAATTACCTGCAGACTTTTAAAAATCCTACCGCAGCCGAGTCACAGTGACCAAGTGGGATTTACAAAGGGTAGAGAAGCACCGGATGGCACACGCCGAATCTTGGAGCTTATGCAGAAGGCCGAGGGGCTGGGGACGCCTTCTCTGTTTCTAACTCTTGATGCGGAGAAGGCGTTCGACCAGATCCATTGGGGATTTGCATGGGCAGTGCTAGATAAATTCGGTTTTCAAGGACCCATTAAGGCTACTTTCACACTAGCGTTCGGAGCGGATCCGTCTGATGTTTCATCAGACGGATCCGCTCTGATAATGCAGACGTTCGCATCCGTTCAGAACGGATGCGTCTGCATTAAAACTTAGAAAATTTTCTAAGTGTGAAAGTTGTCTGAGCGGATCCGTTCAGACTTTACATTGAAAGTCAATGGGGAACGGATCCGCTTGAAGATTGAGCCATATTGTGTCATCTTCAAGCGGATCCGTCCCCATTGACTTCCATTGTAAGTGTGGACGGATCCGCTCGCCTCCGTACGGCCAGGCGGACACCCGAACACTGCAAGCAGCGTTCAGGTGTCCGCTCACTGAGCGGAGCGGAGGCTGAACGCTGGCAGGCGGATGCATTCTCAGTGGATCCGCATCCATTGAGAATGCATTGGGGCCAGACGGATGCGTTCGGGGCCGCTCGTGAGCCCCTTCAAACGGTGCGCACGAGCGGACACCCGAACGCTAGTGTGAAAGTAGCCTAAGAATGCCATTCAATCAGCCAATCTGGTGCCGACTTGAACGATCACGCCTCCTTGTCAAGCGGAAGTGACGAGGGTACCAGAGTTTAAAGGATACCGTAATTTAACGGAACAACGGCCGCCGCTCTTGAACTTCGTCTCCCATAATCCATTGCACGTCGCTGCTTGTTCATAACACCGGTGCAGGGATGAAGAACATCTCGAGTGAAAGTTATATGAACTTTGGTGCAGGGATGAAGAACATCTCGAGTGAAAGTCATATGAACTTTGCTAAAGCCATTTTTCTTAAAGTCCTCCTGCCTTTATTTATCTTCATGGCCTTCTTCCTCCTCCTCCATTGTGTCCTAATTTGGTTGCAAGGACTAAAGTTCTCCTGCTCATCCCGGCATACATCAGGCCCGGATGTTCCTTCAGCAGCACAGGACAGCACTATCATCTAGTGAGATACTACCTTGCTGTGTATTCCTCCACTACTGTTATGGACGGGGGATGGGTGGGGGTGACAGGAGCTGCAGGTTTTGGTAATTTTTCCCCAACGTTATTGTTGAAGACATAAGATGTTTTTGCAGAATAAAAATCTTTACTCTTGGAAAAAAAAAAAGAATGCCATTCAAGCATTATATTCTAAACCTTCTGCTAGAGTGCTAGCCAATGGCTCCTTGTCCACACCTTTTTACATCACTAACGGTACTCGACAGGGTTGCCCCCTGTCTCCTTTTCTTTTGTTGATGGTGATGGAACCATTTGCTGAACAGATAAGAATATCAGAAGGCATTAGAGGTATCCCAGCCGGTAATCGCCAACACAAATTAGGTCTGTTCGCAGATGATGTCATCTTGACCTTAACAGACCCCTTACCCTCCTTGAGATCTACAGTACAAATTATTAGAGAATTTGGAGAAGTCTCGTACTATAAAATCAATGAATCTAAGTCCCAGATTCTGGCTGCTAAGATTACACCCTCCCTACGTACAACAATAGAGAGTGAATTCCCCTTCTTCGACCACCTTCCTGGGTATACAACTATGTTTTCCCCTCTCACAACTAGTCACCCACAACTATGATAGGTTACTTATCTCTCTCCAGAATGACTTGGATCGATATAATAAGCTAAATCTCACTTGGCTGGGATGTATAGTGACGTATAAGATGATGATTCTCCCAAAGATTATATACTTCTTTCGCACTCTCCCGATGCCTATACCTACTAAAGTACTGACAAGATTTAAATCCCAAATGCTCTCATTTATTTGGAAGAAAGGGGCACATAGACTAGCGGCCTCTATATTATATACACATAGGAGACATGGGGGGATGGAAGTTCCGAATCTGAGGGGCTACTATGAATCTTTCATATTCAAACAACTGCGTTATTGGCGCCTGCAAGACAACTTCCCTAGTTGGCCGATGATAGAGGAAGATCTTAATCAAGGGAAATCACTGTACACCCTGCTCCTAGTTCATGCTATAGATCCGGGATTACCACTCCCCTCAGCTTTATCCTTGAAGGCCTCTATTCAGGTGTGGAAAGGGCTACTTCATCGCATTAGTCCTAATACCCCGATGAAAAAGGTCCAAGTTCCTTTGGAAGTATTACAGTACTACATTCCAGATATCTTAATAAAAATATGGAGGAGGGCTGGAATGCGAGTTCTGAGTGATTTTTATGACGACAAAGTAGTGAAAACATTCCCTTCTTTGCAATCAACTTATGATATCCCTGACTTGTGTTATTTCCAATATATTAGAATAGTACATTTTTTGAGACAATTCCCTAAAAAAGATGTATTACTTCCGGTCACCTTTTATAACTATTTATCAGTCTCGCCGGGTGACTCACAGATCCCCACCAGTATGATTAACAAAACCGTTACAGGAGAGCTCATCTACTTAATTGGGAAAAAGATCTCCAATTATCATATACCACCACTCAATGGCAGGAGGCGATAAAGATCACTTCTCAGTCCACAGCTTGCTCCAACCTTTTAGAATGTTATCACAAAATGATAACGAGATGGTATTTTACGCCGACTAAACTTAACAGATTTTTCCCTAATGTAGAGAACTCGTGCTGGCGGTGCCTAAAAACACCCGGCGACCTGCTTCACATATTTTGGGATTGTTCACTAATACGCGATTACTGGACATCAGTGGAAAAACTATTGTCAGATGTGACGGGCTCCAAAATTAAACTGACCCAGAGTCTGACTCTACTCTCTTTAGAGATAGACAAAATCTCCCGTCCCGTTCGGCTACTTGTATGTCATATTTTACTTACAGCTAAACTCTTGATTGCAAATAACTGGAAATCTTCCAACATCCCATCAATGAGAGAGCTTAAAGATAGAATCTCTACCCATGCTATATATGAACACCTAATGGCACAGAGAAATAATAGGCTCTCACTTTCAGACCTTCTGGGAACCCTGGATCTCAAATTTCCCTACACCGCCGTGATCTATTTCTTACTATAACTTCTATTGTTATTGTTTATGCGAGAGCATCAAAATTTAATATCGCTTTTTGTTTCTGTTATTGTTTACTAGTGTATGTTATTTTATTGTATTACTTGTTCTTGATACCTTACCATTATTATTGATTGTTCTACGTAGGCAGCACCTATGCGGGTGCCGTAGGACATGTCTCACAGTGGCTGCGCCCACTACTCTGTTGCTCTCTTGTGTTATTACTACAAAACTAATAAAGAATATGTGAAAAGATAATACAACCGTCTGCATCCGTTCAGAACGGATCAGTTTGTATTATCTTTAAAGAGGACCTTTCATTACGATAAAAAATCTAAACTAAGTATACAGGCATGGAGAGCGGCGCCCAGGGATCTCCCTGCAGTTACTATTATCCCTGGGCGCCGCTCCGTTCTCCCAGTATAGGCTCCGGTATCTTCAGATTTTCGGCTCAACCGGGAGGAGCCTGCTCTTATTCTCCTGGGTGTCTCCTTCTCCCAGGCTGGAGTGCTGGCCAATCGCAGCGCTCAGCTCATAGCCTGGGAGGTTTTTATCTCTCACGTTATGAGCTGAGGAGCGATGCGGAGCCAAACGGATCCGTTCTGACTTACAATGTAAGTCAATGGGGACGGATCCGTTTTCACTGACACAATATGGTGCAATTGAAAACGGATCTGTCCCCCATTGACATTCAATATAAGTAAGGACAGATCCGTTTTGACTTAGACTTTTTTTTTTTTTTAAAGAATAATGCGAACGGATACAAGCATTTGCATTATCGGTGCGGATCCGTCTGTGCAGATATAAGATGCATCCGCACCGAACGCAGGTGTGAAAGTAGCCTGACATAGCCAAGACAGATCAGTTTTGAACACCATAGAAAGTCAATGGAGGACGGATCCGTTTTCTATTGTGTCAGATTGTGTCAGTGAAAATGGATCCGTCCCCATTGATTTACATTGTGTGTCAGGACGGATCCGTCCCCGATGACTTACATTGTGTGTCAGAGCGGATCAGTTTGGCTCAGTTTCGTCAGACGGACACCAAAACCCTGCAGGCAGCGTTTTGGTGTTGGCCTCCAAAGCGGAATGGAGACGGAACGGAGGCAAACTGATGTATTCTGAGCGGATCCTTTTCCATTCAGAATGCAATAGGGCAAAACTGATCCGTTTGGACCGCTTGTGAGAGCCCTGAACGGATCTCACAAACGGAAAGCCAAAACGCCAGTGTGAAAGTAGCCTTATCTACTCATGTCAAGATATAGATTTTGAGATTTTTGGCATCTAACATTTTAAATAAACAAATAAATGCTTTTCCCCAGAATATTTCTTCATTGATTCCTAAAAGTCTACAGATGTGTGATATGGTACCGCCATCTCGGAGAAGGAGCTAAACCCAACCGTAAAGCACGCATTGTTTTAACATGAGCAAACAATAGCTTCCAGAGATCATTTGCAACAAGAAAAGACTGATACAATTACGGGAAATGACTATATACGTTGAGAATGACTTTCATCTGCGTTATGTTACACCCCAGAATTCATTTCACTTTTCAGCTGTGAACAGCAAAAGGCCAGCTGGGGCCGGGGAAAGGCGCAGAATCTGCACACAGGGCACAGTGGAGGCCGATCTGCCAGAAAATGGAAGACTATTAGGGATTAAGCTACAGGGAGGGAAGCAGAAAAAAAATGCACACAAACCAGATTCTGTAATAGGGGAAAACAATCCTTATTCCATGCGGAACTGACCTGCCAAAAACGAGTGGATCTCAATGATGACAAAATTAAAGCAACACCCCTCCCTTACACAGAATTATTAGCAGAAGACAAACAAGTCAGCTAGAAAATATCGTGCCCTGCAGTCAAAAAGCCCAGCATTTCACTCACAATTCCCAGATGTGGGGACAGGAAATTTATGACAGCTCACTGAAAAGCAAGGTCCCCATTGTAAAAACTTGTGCATTTATTTGGCTAAGGATAATCATTGAAGTTGACCTTTCCCCAAACATTTCTCAGCTGCGTTAAAATGATCTAAAACCATTGCCAGATTTTCTTTAAATAACACTGATTACCCCGAAGAAAAAAAAGAAAAAAACCCTCCTAGCCCCAGGGCCGTATCACACTACTTGCACGTACAGACCAACAGGTTTTCAGCAACAAGACACAACCTTCGCTTGAGAGTCGTTGACGTAACTTGATCCTGAATTCTAAGAAAACTTGAGCCAAGGAATCTTTCACCTTGTACGGACTATGATATATGGGGACGATTAGTCCACTTCTGATTCACTTGATCATTTTTTAGGTTCAATCAACACATTAAGCTTGAAAAGAAGGTAACGTAGAATGGGTCTCAGAGGAAAACTGCATTATTCTTCTGAACCGCAACAAACAAGGCATCGATACAGGCTAATAACAACCTCATCAGATTGTACTGATGTGTATCACGAACAGTTAGATTAAGTTCACATGTGGCGGATTTTCTGTAGAGAAATATTAGACAGAAGAATTAAGGGTACGGCCACACGAAAGCCAAAAACCAGGAGTGTTTTCAAAAAAGGGGAGAAGTCGTATCTGTCCTTTATACTTTCTCTTCTTTTATGACCCACTCCCAATTCTGGATTCAGGAAACCTGACGGTGTGGTCGTACCCTTGCAGAAGTAACAAACTGACCTTCAAAGACCACAACAACTCAATATATGTTGTCGATTTCACCCTTTGCAAAGACAATCCACATGTAAGGCCTCTTTCACACAAAGGTGAATCTCAGACATAGGTTGTCTGTGTTCTCCATGGACAGCACACGTACCTATTGAATTTAATGTGTTTATTTACAAATTAGTGATTTGCCACTGACTGTGGGTCGGTGGAAAAACCATGGAGACATGCACCACTTTGGTCCGTGATGCTTTCATTTACTGTCCGCATCAGTATGTCCGTTCCGTTGCCCCGCAAAAAAAATGCCCCCTATGACGCCATACTTTGTGACAAATTAATCAAATATCTTACCATGTTTGAAAAATTTGGTGCATCTTCAAAGAGGGGCTGTCACCCTCCTTGACTTGTCTGTTTTAGTAGCTACTTGCATTCCAAATGTAATAACTCTGAAGAATCATTTCTTATAAATCTCTGTTGTCATTCTTTTCTTATTTCTACAAGAAGTTTATGGATATAGGTACCGATAGGAGTTACCAGTTAGGGGTGTGTCCCTGCACATGTGCCACTGACAGTACTGATTGGATAGTGTCAGACTGTGCACTCCGTAGTGCTTCCGGTGTTCCGTTCTGTATCTCCGGAATTGCGGACCCATTCGAGTGATCGGCCGGCAAACCGTGTGCAAATGGCGGGTCGGCAATCCACGGCCGCAGGCCGTGTGCACCACGCATTACAGATGCGGACCCATTCACTTGAATGGGTCCGCAATTCCGGAGATGCGGAACGGAGTCACGGAACGGGAACACCGGAAGCACTACGGAGTGCGTCCGTGGTGTTTCTTTCCGTGTGTATGAGGCTTAAGACTGTGAATTTTTGCAATTTTTTCAAAAGTTGAAGTTGATAAATCTGGCATAAATCAACTAGACAGGCTAATCACAGCTACTTTCCCATCCACTTTGTCAGAACTGGAATGAGTGGTGTAAAAATACTAAATGTCACATCATTTTTGCGCAAATAAAGCCCAAACGCTGCAAAGCCTTATTGTGCAACTTATTGAAGGCAAAATTCTTTAATACAGGG
The DNA here is from genome assembly GCF_905171765.1 of Bufo bufo. Lineage (NCBI taxonomy): Eukaryota > Metazoa > Chordata > Amphibia > Anura > Bufonidae > Bufo > Bufo bufo. The sequence goes on from NC_053391.1 coordinate 624,520,164, forward strand.
AGTGACATATTCTCTCCACTGTCTCTAGGGGAGAATACCTTCACAATCAGGTAACATAAAAAGCACAATATAGCAGCACAAAGAGTGACTACAGATCTCTATATTATTATTATTATATTATAGAGCCACAAGGGCTCCTTGTGCCTCCTCCGCACAGCACGTGGCCTCACTCACACAATGTAAGAACAGCAAAAAATTGCTGAATGTGAGAACCTGAAATAATCCCCATAGATTGAAAAGAAATTTCCTGAGCAGAACGTCTGGCGGACATGGCCTAGAGATCGGAAGATATGAGTTTACCTATCCACCGTGCTATGCTCTGAGACTCTGCTCAGGTTGATGGCAGTCCTGTGACAGTGACAACAACTGGAAGGAGATGATTTTCCAAAAATGTAATTATGCCAGGCTTCCATTTATCAGAACGGAGAGTTGACATTCACCACTCGGAAAGGGAAACTGCTTTTCATACGCTGCCATACAGATCAATTCGCAGCGCATTTCCCCAAGCAAAAAGTAATTATTTAACTGCAAACTTCACAATCAATATTGAGTTAAACCAACCACATGTGTGCGGGGCAGCCGTGAAGGTAAGTCACTCTGTCAGCTGTCAATGCCTTATGCTTAAGCAAACACAAATCGGGCCAACGTCAACAAGTAGGTAGGGGTTAAAGGGAACGTGTCGTCAGAAAATGACCTATTGTTTAAATATTTTTTGTAGAATTTTGGGTGATTTTTTCCCCCCCATGTCCCCATATATATATATATATATATATATATATATATATATATATATATATATATATAAAAAAAGGTATATAATCCTGCAATTTTCACTGCCCACTAGTTCTAATAACAGGTCATGATTTCCTGTTCTGTACGGGTAACTTTTCAGCAGCCATTTTCATTATCATCACAGGCAGAATTACAAGTAACACCTCTGTATAGATAACACAGGATCCACCATTCTCAATAAGTGATATCACGGCTTATCTTCACCCTCTTGACCTCTGCACAGGTCACAGAGCAAGCCTAGAGAACTCTCCCATTGAAGCCAATGGGGTCCCCTCCTGTCTTGTGTCTGTTGCTCATGTAGCTGCTCTCAAAAGGCTGGAAGTCTTTACATATTTTAGGCCTAGCAGCAGAATGTTAGTTCTTCTTATACTGTATATAGAAAGTGACATAATTACCAGAAATTCTTACATAAAACGTGATTTAAATAGCAAAACAGTTCATGGATGAGCAGCAATCCGAACCCACACCTCTGTAGAGCCCAAAAAAAAAATAGAAGTGTACTAAATAATTCCTTAGAGGGTACCTGGTGCACTCAGCGTCGGATCCCAGCATATAAAAATCCAAAATATCTGCAGCACTCCTCCAATTAAAGCATAGGTCATTTATACGCCAACAGACATCAAAACATTCTGACTTCACAAAGTCTTTTTCAAGCAAAGTGATTTAGCCCTAGTTCACACAGTCAGGCCTCACTGACGTGTGCTGTCCGCATTTTCTGCTGACAGCACATGTACCCATTGATTTACATGTGTCTGTTCATATTTCAGTATTTTTTTTACAGACTGTGGGTCATTAAAAAATTCACGGGGACATGCACTACTTTGATCTGTGACGCGGTCCAAGCATGCCCCTTCAAATCTATGGGTCTGTGAAAATCAATGACACACATCCGTGTTTCATCCGTTTTTCACTGAAGACTAAGGCTGGGTTCACACTTGAGCACATTTTATATGCGCGTTTAACGCGCGTTTTTATGCGCGTTTTTTGCAATAGTAAACGCGTTTGTGTGGTTGACTGCAGTGTCCTATGGCCACAAACGCGCGTCAAAACGCCCCAAAGAAGCTCAAGAACTTGTTTGAGCGTAGGGCGTTTTTCAGCGCGTTCAAACGCGCTGTAAAACGCTCAAGTGAGAACCAGGGCCATAGGGAAGCATTGGTTTTCATGTGTTGAGCGTTTTACAGCGCGTTTGAAACGCTCAAGTGTGAACCCAGCCTTATGGGACAGTCTTTGGAAATAAATTTTCAGCTGAGCAACGTCAGTGAATTACGGATGACACATTGATGGTAAAAACAGACACACAGACCAACCACGGACATCTTCACAGATGAAACACGTACACTTTTTTTCACGTACGTGACACTGACACGGAAATGTGAATGAGACTTCAGTGTTTGGTCAGTGATTTCCACCAGTGACTGTGAGCCCAAACCAGGTGCAGCTCTAAACACAGGACAGGTGCAGATCTTTCCCTTAGGCCTCATGCACACGACAGTATTTTTTCACGGTCCGCAAAACGGGGTTCCGTTGGTCCGTGATCCGTGACCGTTTTTTCGTCCATGGGTCTTCCTTGATTTTTGGAGGATCCACGATTTTTGGAGGATCCGTTTTGGTGACCGCCTGGCCGTGCGGAGCCAAAGGGATCCATCCTGAATTACAATGCAAGTCAATGGGGCCGTTTGACGTTGACACAATATGGTGCAATTTCAAATGGATCCGTCCCCCATTGACTTTCAATGTAAAGTCAGGAGTTAATATACCATAGGATCGGAGTTTTCTCCAATCCGATGGTATATTTTAACTTGAAGCGTCCCCATCACCATGGGAACGCCTCTATGTTAGAATATACTGTTGGATATGAGTTAGATCGTGAAACTCATATCCAACAGTATATTCTAACACAGAGGCGTTCCCATAGTGATGGGGACGCTTCTAGTTAGAATATACTACGAACTGTGTACATGACTGCCCCCTGCTGCCTGGCAGCACCCGATCTCTTACAGGGGGCTGTGATCCGCACAATTAACCCCTCAGGTGCTGCACCTGAGGGGTTAATTGTGCATATCATAGCCCCCTATAAAAGATCAGGGGCTGCCAGGCAGCAGGGGGCAGACCCCCCTCCCTCCCCAGTTTGAATATCATTGGTGGCCAATGTGCGGCCCCCACCCCCGCCCCCCCTCTATTGTATTATCATTGGTGGCCAGTGTGCGGCCTCTCCTCCCTCCCTTTATTGTATTATCATTGGTGGCCAGTGTGCGGCCTCCCCTCTCCCCCCCCCCGATCATTGGTGGCAGCGGAGAGTTCCGATTGGAGTCCCAGTTTAATCGCTCCGATTGGTAACCATGCAGTAGCGTCCTGGTTGCCATGGTTACTTAGCAATATTACAATATTAGAAGCATCATACTTACCTGCTGCGCTGTCTGTGACCGGCCGGGAGCTCCTCCTACTAGTAATTGACAGGTCTGTGCGGCGCATTGCTTAATGATCTGTCACTTACCAGTAGTAGGAGCTCCCGGCCGGTCACAGACAGCGCAGCAGGTAAGTATGATGCTTCTAATATTGTAATATTGCTAAGTAACCATGGCAACCAGGACGCTACTGCATGGTTACCGATCGGAGCCCCAGAGCGATTAAACTGGGACTCCGATCGGAACTCTCCGCTGCCACCAATGATCGGGGGAGGGGGGGGGGAGAGGGGAGGCCGCACACTGACCACTAATGATATTAATACAATAGAGGGGGGGCCGGGGGGGGGGGCGCACACTCGCCACCAATGATAATACAATAGAGGGAGGGAGGGGGGGCCACACACTGGCCACCAATGATATTACAATAGAGGGGGGGGGGGGCGCACATTGGCCACCAATGAAATTAAAACTGGGGAGAGAGGGGGGTCTGCCCCCTGCTGCCTGGCAGCCCCTGATCTCTTATAGGGGGCTATGATATGCACAATTAACCCCTCAGGTTAACCTGAGGGGTTAATTATGCGGATCACAGCCCCCTGTAAGAGATCGGGTGCTGCCAGGCAGCAGGGGGCAGTCATGTACACAGTTCGTAGTATATTCTAACTAGAAGCGTCCTCATTACTATGGGAACGCCTCTGTGTTAGAATATACTGTCGGATATGAGTTTTCACAAAGTGAAAACTCATCTCTGAAAAAGCTTTTATGCAGACGGATCTTCGGATCCGTCTGTATGAAAGTAACCTACGGACGCGGATGCCAATCTTGTGTGCATCCGTGTTCTTTCACGGACCCATTGACTTGAATGGGTCCGTGAACAGTTGTCCGTCCAAAAAATAGGACAGGTCTTATTTTTTTGACGGACAGGAAACACGGATCACGGATGCGGCTGCAAAACGGTGCATTTTCAGATTTTTCAACGGACCCATTGAAAGTCAATGGGTCCGCGAAAAAAAACAGAAAACGGCACGGATGCACACAACGGTCGTGTGCATGAGGCCTTATACCTTCTCTGTGGAGGCTCTGGCTCAAAATCACTGATGGAAATCACTGAACAAATCACTGAAGCGTGAACTAAGCCTTAGGGCTCGTTCACACGATCGTGGTTTTGGTCCGCATCCGAGCTGCATTTTTTGCGGCTCGTGTGCGGACCCATTCACTTCAATGGGGCCGCAAAAGATGTGGACAGCACTCCGTGTGCTGTCCGCATCCATTGCTCCGTTCCGTGGCCCCGCAAAATTATGAGGCATGTCCTATTCTTGTCCGTTTTGCGGATAAGAATAGGCATTTCTATAATGGGCCTCCTGTTCCGTTCAGCAAATCGCGGAAGGCACACCGGCGGCATCCGTGTTTTGCGGATCCGCATTTTCTGATGGCACATCCCCTTTAACAACTCACCTCTAAATTTAGTCTTAATTTTTAAGATTAATCCTAGCCCTAACCCTTGTTTTTGGCAGGATGGAACGCTCTTTCTGCTAATTTTGATCATTTTGTAGTATATATACCGTTATATTAGGGCTCATGCACATGACTTTTTTTCCCAAATCCGTTCCGCATTTTTTGCGGGTCAGATGTGGAGCCATTCACTTCAATGGGGCTGCAAAAGATGCGGACAGCACACCGTGTACTGTCTGCATTCATGTGTCTGTTCTGTGGCCCTGCAACAAAAATAGAATATGTCCTACACTTGTCTGTTTTACAGACAAGAGTAGGACTGTTCTATAGATGGCACGACGTTCTGTTCCACAAAATACGGAACGCACACAGCCGTTATCCATGTTTTGCGGACCTGTAATTTGCAGACGGCAAAAACTGCTATGACCGTGTGCATGACCCCTTAGTCTTTAACTTTTAATGCATATTTGTCTCACGCGTGTGTGTGTGTGTGTGTATGTAAATAGATACATAGAGAGATAGATGATGGATAGATACTGTAGATAGATACTGTAAGGCTCTCCTCCCTCTTCAGCCTGTACTGTACAAAACCAGTCAGCTTTGGCTATTATGGTGCACGGGCTGACAGACAACAAAAGGAGTCTACTTCCTTTGTTTATTCCCCATAGATACCATGATTATAACTGGGTTTTAGGCAGAATCCGAACTTTCTCCAATATTCTAAAATTGCAAGAAGGTCAAAAAGTCAAGAATATATTCTTTTAATTTTTAAAAGCTTAATATATATATATATATATATATATATATATACATATATATATATATATATATATATATATACATACATATATATATATATATATACACACACACACACACACACACACGTACACAGACAGAAAAAAACAAGGGTTAAGAATCCATTAGGAATGTAAATTTTTTATTCCATGGAAAACAAAAAGGTTTAAATGGTTTCACCTTCAAAATCTTGTCAGGTGGCATCACCAGCCTAGAAAACCAGATATTTTTTTTTCCTTAGACTCCATATTACAATCCAATTCACTAGGTTACAGAAGGTTAAAGTGCAGAAGAAAAAAATCATTAGGTTAGTTTGGGAGAAAAATTTGACATGCAATTTTCAGGCTGATTTATCAGTGGAAAGCTAAATTTGATAATTCGGTATTACTGAGAGCGGGCAACACGAGAAAGCTGTTACTGAGTCATTGGTCCTGATTTAGCTACGTGGATCAATACAAGCCTATACTGTTTCAATTTTACAAATATTGATTTTTTGATATAACCAGCACAGAGGAATCTATCATCAGCTATACAGAAAGAAGCTTCAGATATTTTATAATGCTCCTCTATATATTATTTACAGTCCTCTAGCCCCCAAGAAAACACAACATTTACCATGTACAATTTAAATATATCAATATAATACTATCATGGTGAGGGAGATATTAAGAGCATTGTCCAATTAGTAAATAAAACTCAGAGAAAATCTGCTATTAAAACTACAGGATATATATATATATATATGGGCTCGGGTCTCAGCCCTCCAACCAGGCCCCCTAAAGCCTGCCGTGGACTGCTGGAGGCAGAACTGACATCAAGGTGACTTGTCTTATATGAATTTTCCATTGTGTGTAAAGTAAACACCAAGACTGCAAAGTAACGCATTGTTTTGTGCATTTCCCTCAAGTGTGAATAAACACTGAAGTTTTGAGTTAGGAATTTGTCTTTTGCCTCTGAACTGCGTCCGCTTACCCTATTTAGCAGAGCGAAACCCCACAATTGGTGGAGGATGCAGACAAGCGCAGTGAGGCAGGCGTGATCACGTTTTGCTCCGGGCACGGCTGTATGTCTTGCATTAAACCAGCTAAATTTCAACCAGTGACCCTCGACAAAATGGAGGCCATAACGAAGGCTCTTGTGGAGGCTAACTAGCAGCAGTGAGAAACCAACCTGCAACAACGGGAGACTAACAGGCAGCAGCAAGAAACAAACCAGCTGCTGTTACAACATGATGGCTATACAGACGGCAGGAACATCCCAAAGCGTCCATGATGTCCGGAAAGCGGTCCATGCGGCGATCCCCAAGATGACACCCTTAGATGACGTCGAAACCTACCTGGGGATGTACGAGAAGGTGGCCACAAGGGAGAAACTACCTCGAGACCAGTGGGCTGAGGTCATCTTTCCATCCCTGGCATCAGATTCTCAGCGGGTGTATTTCGACTTGCCGGACGATAAAGCAGCCGACTACCAGAAAGTAAAGGGTGAGAATCTGGCAAGACTGGGGGTTAATGTATTGGTATGGGCCCAGCGGGTACATCAGTGGGGGTTTAACCCGGCTGAGCCCACGAGACCCCAGTATTATGACTTATATACAGCCTGATGTGCTTAGTCCCACGGCTATGCTGGATCGACTATTAGCAGCTGATATGTTCTGGAGGACTTTGCCACCCCCTCTCCAGTACTGGATTGGCCAGGTGTCTGGCTATGCCCTGGAGATGGTGAACCTGGTGGAACGCTATAAGGCTATTAAGAATCTAGAGGGGGGTTCTTTTGGGAGGGGGATCAGTCAAACCCCGGAAATCTCCACCCCAGGCCTGGAGATTTCAGCAGATGGAACCCACCCGGGATGTACCCACTATGGGCCTGGCTCCGTTAGTCGGCTGGCAGAGTCAGGAGCCTAGCCATGTAAGGGCTTACTGTCCTCATCGGGTTGAGCCCATGGACACTAATTGTGGTTACAGTCAGTCGCTTTATGCCAGGAAACTGTGTGCAACAGGTACCCTGGAATCTCTGGACCACTTGTGTCAGGTGGAAGTGGGAGACACTCAAGCAGAGGCGCTGCTGGACTCGGAGCCTGGTGACCCTAGTAAGGGCTACCCTAGTGCGGTCCACTGAGTATACTAGCCGGAAAGTCAGGGTGATGTGCATCTATGAAGACTTAAAAGACTACCCCACTGCGATGGTGTCTAACCACGGTAGACGGCAGGCGGACCCACGAGGTGGCAGTCGCAACAAATCTACACTACGAACTCATAATAGGGAGAGACTTTCCGGGCTTCCCGGCCCTATGGCCGGTTGTAAGAGTTAATGATACCCGTGAGTCAGGGGTAAACCCAGGAGATTGGCCTTGTTCAGGACGAAGGTCAGAACCCTGGGAACCTGAGGCCGAAGGGCCAGCAGTAGGGGTGACAGCCACTTCGGTGGAAGAGGGGGAGACAACCCCGCTGAGTGTAATGGTGGGAGAAGTGGAGGACTTTCCACCAGGTCCTGAGTTGGCAGACCTCAACTTCTCCGGGGAAAATTTCAGTACAGCACAACACCGGGACTCAACCCTATCCCGAGCCTGGGAGAATGTGGTAATAATTGATGGTGAACCACAACAACCTGAGGCTGAGTCGATATTTCTCTGTTTTGTAGTTAATCAGAATATGCTGTATCTGGTAAACCAGCTACGGGGTGAACATACTGAACAGTTGGTGGTGCCCCAGGCTTATCGCAAACTCGTGTTAGAGTTAGCCCACCAACATGTTCTCGGGGGTCATCTGGGAATGCAGAAAACACAGAACCGGATATTACAACGATTTTACTGGCCCAGTGTGTTTAGAGAGGTGGACAAGTTTTGCAAGTCTTGCCCGACCTGCCAAACAACTAGCCCCCAGCACCTTTTCTGCAGTCCCTTAGTACCTCTCCCAATCATTATGGTACCATTTGAGCGAATTGCTATGGGCCTCATAGGTCCAGTATCGAAGTCCGGGCCCTGGAAGATTGTTTGCCGAGCCACGGCAATCAGGGCCGTCTTTAACGCGGTACTATAGAAGCGCTTCCATTATGGAAGTACTTCATTAGTACCGGAGAACCAGGAAGCAGTGAAGGATCTGTACTCACCGCTTCCTGGTCCTCAGCTTGGCTGTCGGCTATGCAGGGCTCCGCACAGTGTGAGGGCGCACTGTGACCTCACACTGTGCGCCGCGCCCGCCATACACAGCCGACAGCAGGACAAAGAGGATCGCAATGGTGAGGAGCGGTGGCGCCCAGGAGCAGGAGAGGTAAGTGGTTTTTTTTTTCGGTTTTTTTTTTGCGCTGATGGCTGGAGGCTGATGGCTGACATGGGGACTGATGGCTGGCTGACATGGGGGGGTTGATGGCTGGCTGACATGAGGGGGTTGATGGCTGGCTGACATGAGGGGGTTGATGGCTGGCTGACATGAGGGGTTGATGGCTGGCTGACATGGGGGGGTTGATGGCTGGCTGACATGGGGGGGTTGATGGCTGGCTGACATGGGGGGGTTGATGGCTGGCTGACATGGGGGGGTTGATGGCTGGCTGACATGGGGGGGTTGATGGCTGGCTGACATGGGGGGGTTGATGGCTGGCTGACATGGGGGGGTTGATGGCTGGCTGACATGGGGGGGTTGATGGCTGGCTGACATGGGGGGGTTGATGGCTGGCTGACATGGGGGGGTTGATGGCTGGCTGACATGGGGGGGTTGATGGCTGGCTGACATGGGGGGGTTGATGGCTGGCTGACATGGGGGGGTTGATGGCTGGCTGACATGGGGGGGTTGATGGCTGGCTGACATGGGGGGGTTGATGGCTGGCTGACATGGGGGGGTTGATGGCTCGCTGACATGGGGGGGTTGATGGCTCGCTGACATGGGGGGGTTGATGGCTCGCTGACATGGGGGGGTTGATGGCTCGCTGACATGGGGGGGTTGATGGCTCGCTGACATGGGGGGGTTGATGGCTCGCTGACATGGGGGGGTTGACGGCTGGCTGACATGGGGGGGTTGACGGCTGGCTGACATGGGGGGCTGACGGCTGGCTGACGTGGGGGGCTGATAGATGGCTGAAGGTTGGGGGGTTGATCTGAGGCATTGGGGGTCTGATCTGAGGTCTGATTAACATTTGGGGTCTGATCGGAGGTCTGATTAACATTTGGGGTCTCGAGGGTAGGCACTCGAGTCTCTCTTTTAATTATTTGTTGGGGAGAAAATTCTGCCTGGTAACCGACCACTCCCCTCTCAAGTGGATGAGCCAGGCCAAAGACAAAAATTCCCGGGTCACCAGATGGTTCCTTTCCCTACAGAACTTTAAATTTACAGTGGAACACAGGGCAGGCCGGTTGCAGGAAAACACAGATGCCCTGTCCCGAGTGCATTGTCTGGAGAGTGTTCACCCCCTCATGGTTGAACAAACATGGTTGTGACACAGTGAGGGGAATGGTCTGGGAAAACAGGTATTTTCCTCCCACCGTGCACCGCTGGGCTGATTTGCAGTCAGGTGGGATCAAATACCGGACTGGATTTTAATTGCCAGTCTGGGTTTTTGGCAGCACCTGGCTGTCCTTAAATAGGCAGCTGGGCTCAGCAGCAGGATCTCTGTGTTGGGATCTGAGGCTTGGTGCCAGGTTGGAGGGCTGAGACCCGAGACCCATGGGCCGAGGAAACAGGCCCCCTAAAGCCTGCCCTGGACTGCTGGAGGCAGAACTGACATCAAGGTGACTTATCCTATATAAATTTTCCATTTTGTGTGAAGTAAACACCAAGACTGCAAAGTAACGCATTGTTTTGTGCATTTGCCTCAAGTGTGAATAAACACTGAAGTTTTGCGTTAAGAACTTGTCTTTTGCCTCTGTACTGCGTCTGCTTACCCTACCTACCAGAGCCAAACCCCACAAAATATATATATATATATATATATATATATATATATACATACATACACACACACACACACACATCCAAAAACATATTTAACACAATAAAAGAGGGGTTGTCTAACTTCAGCAAATGACATTTATCATGTAGAGAAACTTAATACAAGGCAATTACTAATGTATTGTTATTGTCCATATTGCTTCCTTTGCTGGCTTGATACATTTTCTCTTCACATTATACACTGCTGGTATCCAGGGGTTATGACCACCCTCCAATCCAGCAGCAGTGGTGGTATTTCCCAACTGTAGAAAAAGACACAGGCCTCTCTGGTGGCCGAGACCGCAGGAGTGCGCATAGGCCGGCGCTTTTTCCTATAATGTGCAAGCACGACCACTGGTGCTGCATTGCAGGGTGGTCTTAACTAGAGATGAGCGAATTTTTAAAAAATTCTATTCGGCCAGTTCGCCAAATTTTCCGAAACGAGTCAATCTAAATATATTCGTGGCGAATCACGCTACAAAGCAGCTATTTTCTGGCTGCAGAAAGCCTGTATAGTGGTGTAGAACACTGTGCCTTGCAGTAACACGCATAGGGAGTCTGCTGTGGTAGTGAAACAATACTATGAGTCAGTATGACACGCAGATGACAGGTGTAGCTCTTAGAATCACTGCATACTTCACTTATTTGGACAGTTATGGGACCAAAACTGACCAAATAACTAGTATCAACTCAGCCTAAGGGTCCATTCACACGTCCGCAATTTCGTTCCGCATTTTGCAGAACGGAATTGCGGACCTATTCATTTCTATGGGGCAGCACGATGTGCTGCCCGGACACGGAATTGCGGACCTGCACTTCCGGGTCCGCAATTCTGTTCCCGAAAAAAATAGAACATGTCCTATTCTTGTCCGAAATTGCGGACAAGAATAGGCATATTCTATTAGTTCCGGCAATGTGCGGTCCACAAAATGCGGAACGCACATTGCCGCTGTCCGTGTTTTGCGGATCCGCAAAACATGTTGCGGACGTGTGAATGGACCCTTACAGGTCAATGTTAGCGTCAAGAAGAAGCGCACTCCTTTTACACCGTCGTCAAGTGATTCCACATAGATGTCTACAGAACCTGTTCTATTAAATGCTTATACAAGTAGAGCCCCGCGACAGAGTGGCGTGGGTGTCAGCAGTAAGTTTGTGTTGACGTCACTGATTATTTTGCCCCTCCTCTGATCCGTCAGAACAATAACCCCCCAAAAAACTGATCCTTTCTGTTGAGCATCTGCCTTCACTCGGTCAGCATTTGGTCAGTAATCCATCAGTATTGCTAATGCCAAAAATAACAGGAGTGGATCCAAAACAGAGATGACACGTGAAAGGAATATTTGCATGTCTTCTGTGTTTTGTACCCACTCCTGCTTTTGGCTACCAAATCATAAGCCAATTTTGATGGGACCATACAGGTCTTACAGCTGCTACACAGACAGTGCATCTCATTTTAACTTCCTTCTGACAGAGCAGAAGGGTCAAATAAATGGTGATGTCATCCAGGCCAAAAAGGCAAAATAGTGGCCCAGTCATGGAGTGGGGAGGGCGGGAGAACAGCTTGAGAAGTCCACAGAGTGGCCCAATGACATAGTGGTGAGGTGGAAGCAGCATGAGGAGACCACAGGGTGGCCCAGTGACATAGTGGTGAGGTGGCAGCAGAAGCATGAGGAGGCCACTAAGTGGCAAGGTGACACAGAACAGGCGAGTTCTCTTTGGGGTAACTATGGCTCCTGCCGCACTAAACACCCGCTCTGATGCCACACTACTGGCCGGGAAGTATAGCTTTTCCAGGGAAAACTTGACCAGTTGCGGCCACAAATCCACTTTGGTTGCCTAGTAGTCCAGTGGATCTTCGATGACAGGTGGCAGGGTGCACTCCAAGTATGCTACCACCTGCTGGTTCAGGTTCTGCTCTATGTCTAGCTGCTGGTCAGTAGTTTCTTCACTATGCGGGTGAAGAAAGCTGCTCATCAGCGACTCTAGACTCAGACTGATGCTGATGGAGCTGGTACTGCTCCTGCCAACCCATCCCCAGCAGCCATGGCAGTGGAACATGAGCGCAGAGGGCCCCAAAGTCAGACCTGCGAGAGGATGGACGATGGCGCAGATATGCAGCGGCCAACTGACTACATAGGATGTCTCTATAGTAATTCAGTTTGTCCTCCCTCTCAGCGGGTGTAAAAAAGGCCCCCCATTTTGGACCGGTAGCGAGGGGTCTAACATGGTGGAAAGCCAGTAGTCATCCCTCTGGCGAATGGTGACAATTCGGCTGTCACTATGTAAGCAATTGAGCATGCATCGGGCCATTTGCGCAAGTGACTCGGAGGGACTCCCTGCCTCTATCTCCACTGCATATTGCCACGGTGTGCCTGGGTCACCTTGCTTGGGTCACCTTTATGGTTTTTCTCTGTTCGTATAGTCGGTCCAACATATGAAGGGTGGAATTCCAACGGGTGGAAACGTCGCATATCAGCCTATGTTGGGGGATGCCGTTCTGCCGCTGCAGCTCAAGGAGGGTGTGCTTGGCAATGTACGAGTGGCTGAAGTGCATGCAAAGTTTCCTGGCCATTTTTAGGATATCCTGCAGATGGGTGGAAGACTTCAGGAACAGCTTTACAACCAGATTGAACACGTGCGCCATGCAGGGTGCATGGCTCAGCCCTCCTTGATGCAGCGCCGACACCATGTTCTTCCCGTTATCGGTCGCCATGGTTCCAATTCTGAGATGTCGCGAAGAAAGCCAGGAATTGATTTCTTGATGAAGGACACGGAGCAGTTCCTCCCCTGTGTGACTCTGTTAGCCCAGGCAAACTAGGTGTAGAACAGCGTGACAGCGCCGTTCCCTGCACATGTGATATGCTGCAGGAGCACTGTCAATTGTCCCTGCAGTGGAGGCTGAGGACACGGTGGAGGATGAGGAGGTGGAGGATGAGGAGGCAGAGTTGCAGGACCAACGGCGTGAGAACTTGAAGGCGGAAGCGGCGTCACCTGGCCAAATTGCTGGTGTTGCTGAGCAGGAACCACATTTACCCAGTGGGCCGTAAAGGACATTATATTGTCCTTGACCGTAGTTACAGCTACCTACCAATTTTCCCAAAAAAGGCTGTATAACAAACAAATTTCACCACTGAATGACTTATCGACGAATTGTTAGTCCCTATGGAAGATACTCTACAATCACCCATCAATTTTCCCAAGAAAGGCAGTTTCACTAAAAAATTTCATCACTGAATGACAACGTAAATTCACAGCAGAACGGCTAATAAGAAGTACTTATTTTTCCTAATAATAAACACCAACAATGGCTGTATGACAATGTAAATTCCCCAGAGAACGGCTAATAACACAATTATTTTTGCTATTAATATTGTCTGTATGACAATGTAAATTCACCGCAGAACGGCTAATAACGTACTTATTTTTCCCATTAATACACCCCAACAATGGCTGTATACCAATGTCGGTTCACTGCAGATTGGCTAATAAGACGTATTCTTTTTCCTATTAATACACCCCAAAAAAATTAATATAACAATCACAATTCACCGCAGAACGGCTAATAGGAAGTACGCATCTATCCTATTAATACAGTAAATGGCTGTAGTACAATGGAACTTCACCACTGAACAGCAAATAATATTTTTTTTTGCCACTAATACACACAAAAAGGGCTATAATTTTCTCACTTCACCACACAATGGTTAATAAGCCCCCCCCCCCCCCCACTAATACACGAAAAAAAAAGGCTTTAGAACATACTGTATATATATATAACTGCACCGCACAAGGGCTAAAAAGACCCCAATAACAAGAACGCTTAGCTGGAATTACAGAGGTATTGCAAACCTGAAATGAGCAGAAGTATAATTGCAATTTGGATCCGCAGTCAGTGCAGCAAGGTGTAATAGGATTGTTCCTATTACCCAGGCTGTAAACTCCCCTATTGAACCCTGTTCTGCTTCAATACTGTATAATAATTCCTCCCTATCCTTTCCCTACACTTCTAATGCTCTTTCCCTGAACTTCTACTGAGTAATATATACGTTTTCAAGTCTTTCCTATCAATGTCCCTAGAGCCTGCTAACGTCTCTCTCTGCACTAAGTACACTGGAAAATGGCTGAATCCAAGATGGCTGAGGCTATTTATAGGGCTGTGACATCACAGGGCTGGCTGGCTGCTGATTGGCTGCATGCATGGCATTGTGGGTGATCCCTCGTTCCCAGAGTTCCTTGCTCCATGTCCTAACATGTGCAGCAGCCATTTTAGGAAAAAATGTGATTCGTTACCACGAAGCGTGAGGATATTCGGAGCGAATCGAATAATTCCTGAAATATGGATCAAATTCCACATCGTCAGCTTCGATTTGCTCATCTCTAGTCGTAACCATGAAAACAAGCAGTGTATAATGTGATGGAAAAATAAATCAAACCAGCAATGGAAGCAATATGAATAATCACAATACATTAGTAAGTGCCTTGTATTAAAAGAGGTTAGCCAGTAAATGATGATGATAATAATCTACCTTCAGGACCGGTCATAATTACCACATTGGCAAAGGGTGCTGGGACTTGGACCAGCCATTTCAGGGAGCCACTGCACTCACTGGAGCTCTGGTGAGTGCTACAGGCTTCCGGCATCTTTCCAAGCACAGTGTCGTACATTGTATAGTGGCTGTGCTTGGTATTGCAGCTCAACCCCATTCACTTCAATGGGGCTGAGCTGCAACTAGGCCATGTGACCGATGAACGTGACGTCACATGGCCTATGAAGAGGCTGCAGCGCTCATGGAGCTTCCGGCCTCTTCTAACAGCTGATTGGCAGGGGTCCTAGGAGTCGGACACCTGCCAATCTGATATTGATGATCCATTGTGGGGATAGGACATCAATATTAAATACCCGATAACCCCTTTGTCTACATGATAGATGCCATGTTCTGAAGTGAGACAATCACTTTAGGCAGGGATGTGGCTTTAGACGGTGCTTGAAGAGGAATCAGTTTCGCCTAATTCCTGCTGGGGTCTCAAATGCCCAACATCCACATAAGACACCAGTACTACAAATAGCAAATCAAAGTTGGAGAGCCCTGCTAAACATTTTGTATTAGGGCCCATGGGTTTCAGCTATCAACTCCACAAAAACATGGTTAATATGGGTCACCTATCAGATCAACTATTAGTTTACTGTTTCAAATGACAATGTATTTATTGGAATATCTAAAATAAAAAAAAGTTATGTTTCAGCTCACAGATTTAATGTATATAGTACAAACGTGCAATATTCCAGTAGGAATACTGCAAAGGGTCAACTAAAGCTAAAAGGGTTAATGCAAAGTTATGGAGTTAAATGTTGTTATTGTGTTTTATGTGTACTGAATAGCTATGTAAAGACAACCAAACGGTTAACAAATTGGCAGACTGATTAGGTTACTGGGGTGATGGACTGGGTCCATCCCCTGATTAGTTGAGGAGTCTAGTCTGTGGAAAGCTACAAGAAAGAGGTATGTGAGAGAGTTCCTGCAGACCAGGCCCAATCTGAGGACCTCAGTCTCTGCTGCTTTGGTAAGGATTATTGCCTTCAGCATCTACCACACTGAGACGGAAGGGTGATCCGTGTCTTAGATCTGCACATCTCAGTCCAGGAATTGTAGAAAGGGTTAACAAGAACCTAACTGCATGCCATTTGTTCTGTTGAGAGACTGCTGAGTGTCCTCAGAGAGAGAAAGACAGGGAGTACTACAACTACCATCATAGTTGCTGCCTATATGCTGCTATTGGGAGAAGATAACATTGCGATATATCCTTTGGAACTGTGCCTTTTACTGTACTACTGCTCCCATCATCAACTGCAGTAAAGAAAGACTTTTGAATGCAACCACCGAGCCTGGTTACTGACTGCACCATACATCTGCTGGCCACTGCACCTGCTCTTTTGCCTTGCACCCATCTACCTAACACCATGCAATAGCCCCAAGAAGTCCAGGGTGTGCTGCAAGGGAAGAAAGGGTGCACCCTCCTATCACTACACGGCCCCAGGGGGCACTAGGGTGGAAATTACCAGAAGAATTATGTAATAAGTGGTCAGAATAAAACTTAACGTTTAATTAGAATATTTAGAAAAAATAGGTCCCAAAATAAGAGATCAACAAATTATATAAATATATACAGTCGGAGTACCACGGCGGTTCGCCAGACAGATGTAAATAGTGCCAAAACCAAATAAACACTAATGTAAGATGCTCGGCGGCACCAAGATGATAACCGGTTGGTCCTACCACTCAGATGGGGTACTCCACGATCAGCAATCGTCCGGCCGGTGTTGATTGATGTGCACACCGTTGCTGACGGCAATTGCATAACACAGGGTGGTTTGTAGATCTGGCTGGCCCTAGAAATACCCTAGAGCCCTACACTGGCCTACGTGACCGGATGGCGGTTACCCGCCACCAGTCACCTACAGGAACCTCACCCTGGAATTTGTGCGCCCTAGAAAGCCCTTGCTTACCTGGTCCCTACATGCATGTTTCGCTGGGAGAGATGAGTAACACGCTCATCAGGGGAAACACGGGAGCTTGGGCTGAACCTGTGCAGGGTGCACTGACATAGGCTACATCAGCCCATGCGTCTCAGTGAGCTGTTAGGAGAGGGGCTCTATATCCTGACCCCCCTTTCCCCTTATAGCTAAATCGCCCACTTAGATCTATATCTGGATCGTGGTGTGTTTTTTGTCTCTGTGCAGAGCGCACCTCTGACATTATTGTCAGTGCACCCTGCACAGGTTCAGCCCAAGCTCCCGTGTTTCCCCTGATGAGCGTGTTATTCATCTCTCCCAGCGAAACATGCATGTAGGGACCAGGTAAGCAAGGGCTTTCTAGGGCGCACAAATTCCAGGGTGAGGTTCCTGTAGGTGACTGGTGGCGGGTAACCGCCATCCGGTCACGTAGGCCAGTGTAGGGCTCTAGGGTATTTCTAGGGCCAGCCAAATCTACAAACCACCCTGTGTTATGCAATTGCCGTCAGCAACGGTGTGCACATCAATCAACACCGGCCGGACGATTGCTGATCGTGGAGTACCCCATCTGAGTGGTAGGACCAACCGGTTATCATCTTGGTGCCGCCGAGCATCTTACATTAGTGTTTATTTGGTTTTGGCACTATTTACATCTGTCTGGCGAAACGCTGTGGTACTCCGACTGTATATATTTATATAATTTGTTGATATCTCGTATTTTGGGACCCATTTTTTCTAAATATTCTAATTAAACGTTAAGTTTTATTCTGACCACTTATTACATAATTCTTCTGTTTGACTCAGGTGGTCACCCTCATTATCTAAATTGTTATTTGGTGGAAATTACCACCATCAACTGTGTATGCAACTACCACCATCATAACCACTGCCACTCTTCCCATCCTCCAATCCCCATGCTCTGAATTTCCAAAGACTGAAATCTCTAAGATCCAATTTAGTGGATTACTGGCTCTCATTAAATTAGCCCAACGAGGGGAACAAAGAAATACTCCATGGGAAAAAGTATGCATAATGTCAGCCAAACCAGAGAATCCTACAAAAGATGCGAGAGCTATCCGTAGACAGCTGTTTCAGGGTTCTTATCCCTCATCAGTACAAAGACGAGTACTGGTTGGCTGGATGAGGTGCTTTAAACACAGCTCAAGAAGGCTCTAGTTCTCATTGAAAAGACTCAAAGCACTGCCTGAAAATTCACTGCTGGTTCTCTTTAATGAGGACCAGTACCACCAGTACCATCCCTGAGCTCCTGTACATCTTATGTAGCCATCAAGTACCCTGAGCTCTGCACTGATGAGGGCCAGCAACCCTGAAACAGCTGTCTACAAATGGGTTGCTCTCCTTTTGGGGGAACTGATGACATGGAGTGATCAACAATTTCCACCCCGACACATTTCTATAATTGAGCACCGACATGTTTGAATTAAATTTTTGGAGACCAAGCTTGGGGGATATACGTGAAATCTATAAGCCTGAAAGTGGCTCAGCTGTGCTAAGACATCCTCTACAGAAAGGTGTGATTCCTCATCTAGCCTCTCAGAGATTGAGTATTTACCCCGGGGGAAAGTGAAATGTCAGTCGTATGTTTACTGTATGTAGACATGAAGTCGACTAACACTGAAGAGGGTATAAACGTGCAGGTGAATATTCAGATATGGTACATACATTGTAATATCACAATACGTTGTTATCTGTATATGCAAACCTACTAGACACAATGTGCGAAAGAAAAACAGTTGAATGACAAATGCAGCTCTGCTACATCTGTACTCACACGACATATAGGCTCAAAATAAAATAAAAAACAAACAAACAGATAATCGGATATTAGATTTCTGATTACATTTAGATCTCCTGTTCTATATCTCAGAGGTTAAGCCCAAAGCATTGAAGAAGTTAAAATCTAAATTAACCTTTGCCGCCATGCATCACAGAAAACAAATCTATGGCATTTCCAAAGGTTAATCTAATTTCTTCAGTTAAGATGGTCAAGATGGTAGCAGGTATTGAATTCGATTTAAAAGACATTAACTCATTTAAAATGAAAGGAAGATGCTGTCAGGAACAGCCCCCACCCCCACATTATGTGGTCACAGGAATAATTGTAACGTATCTATATACATAATTGTATGAATGTACATCTTGGCTGTGATAGAGTCACGAGAGGTTTACTACTAGGAGTCGTGAGTACAGACTGGTTTAGAGCAATCCCCTGTTCGCTGCTTGGTATACATTCACCTAGAAAAGCACAAGGTTAAAAGACTCAGTCAGAGAGTTTTAGGATTAGAAAATCGCATCCTTTTCACAATAAATAGCGCCACTCTTGGGCCGTGTCTGGTAATACAGCTCAATCCTATTCACCTTGTTGGAACTGCATGGCAACACCAGATACAACCCGAGGAGAGGTGCCGTTTCCGGAAAAACAACCCTCTCACACAACCCCTTTAATGCATAAGGGCTCTTTCACACGAGAGAGTTTTCTGTCCGGGGTCTATCTTGTGCCTTTTTCACACACTCCAGGCTCCATAACAGTGAATGGGACTTGTGTGAAAAACGGAAGACATCTGGATGCAATGCGTTTTTCACTGATGGTTGAGGACATGTAGATTGTTATTTTTCAGTTTTTTCTTCACATGTGAAAAACGCATCAAAAACTGATCACATCCTCATGGAAAAAACACACACACTGAATGTAGTTACAGAAAAAAACTATTGAACTTGACTGCAAAACCATCCGTTGTTTTCCTGAACAGATCCTGACACAATCCATATTGCTCGTGTGAAAGAGGCCTTAGACAGGCAGCTGTAGATTGTGCTTTTTCACACATATCTATACTGATTAGTCTAAACATAAGGTTTGAGTTATGAGATAGAAATATAAAGGTGTCAGAGGAGGACTTACGCCACAAGGCAGCAATGCTAACATCTGTATGTTTGGTTAGCAGATGCTGCTAAGAAGGCATCCTGCATATATTTTTGGTCAGGTCCTGGTTTGTCCAACACTGAAGTTCTTCTTCCATGACAGATCCTCTGAGGAACCCATTGTGTGGGGCCATATAACAGGTGTGAACCTTTGCATTCTCTTGTGGTCCTGTGATCCTATCTGTGATAGCAGAGCCAAATCTACCAAAAGTCGATGATATTGAGGTGCACCTGGTCTACAATTGTTAAACATTTCCATCAGCTACTTAAAAGGCTAAAGTTGGCATTACATTAATTTTGGAAACGCCAGGAGACTTCGGTAGGACTGGACAACCAACTAATCTGTATGGGGACATCCCAAACTCTCCCCCAACAGAGGATGCAAGGAGAAAGAAGGATAGGTCAGTTGGACTTCAACATGCTTGATCTTCTTATTTCCGGAGAGATAAGCTGCAACAAGAGATATCTGGCAGCAGCTTACTCCCTTCTCCCCATGCAATTTTCCTAATCCTATGTTCTCAAGGAGAATAAGCCACTACCAAAGGAGTATGGTAGAAATAGTCTACACTCTCTCTAATAAGAACACATGCACATTTGGCTGAGCAACGTGTGCATGTGTATGGGGGTGGGGAGAGATGGCTAAAATGTATGGTCAGATCTTGTATTTTCATTTCAATGGGAAGAATTCACATGACTGGAGGGAGTTAAAAAATACTACAATTAATATTCATGCAAGGGAAGCCAATAAATTCGCTAAACTATGCCAGTCTTCAAGAATTCTATTCATTGGTCCCTGCAATCTCATGCAAATGACATGGATGAGGAGTGAGCACCCCAATAGCTCCAATATCCAATATATGCACAGGCTTACATGGTACAAATTAAGGATTTTTTTATTAAATCAAGAAAGCTTTGTTTTATGCTGTTGGCATTTATTACTTGAATCAATGATGACCATATGTTCAATTCTGTCTGATGCAGAGGATTCCACTTTCGGGACCATATGTGCATCTTTCCATTGTTTTACCAAACAAATCATTCCACGCCATTCATCTATAAAGGATCTTTCATCATTGAATATTTCATGATCTCTCAGAGAATACACTTGTCATCTTAATACATAAATACTGATTTTATGATTGACTACAATTAATACTTCATCGGTATTAAGGATAAGGAATTATAGGAGACATTAACAAGTATGAGATGGCGGCAAGGAGTTCTCGTTGAGAAGCAAAATAATACGCAATGTGGCTAGAGATGTAATTATTTCACCTGATATAAACTATTAGGATGGAGTGGGCAACAGAGGTCTTAGATTCATGTTTGGAGAACTTAAATGGCCATTTCCATTCAAGGCTGAGATCGGAATACCAGCCTTGTGCAGTGGTCAGAGGTAGTTGGCCTTCCCCGTTTCTGTAACTCACACAAACTGATTAGGAGCTATGAAAAGATCTAGCTCGTTGTGTTATGCAGTTTCCATAAAGCCTCTTCACTTCTGAGGCTTGGCCGTTTCCTTAACACTTGCCACCTCTAGCCATCACTTACAGTGGGTACTCCAATCTCAGCCATGAATGCCTGAGATGGTAATTCCCATTTAAATCCTTCTTCCAGAGTTGCTACATGCTTTGTTTCCCTCAAGAAGTTTTAAGGGGTTGTCCCATCTCACCATTTCCACACGGAGATGAGACTGAGTGCTGGGCCTAGGTCGCTTGGCTTACAGAAACAGCCGAGCAGGCCGATGAACCACTGCTTCTGTAACACCTATTGTTGCTTCCGTAACTCCCGGAGCAAGCCTGGCCATGTGTGACTGCCGATTAGTCCCATCTCATGGTGGAAATGGAAAGATGGGACAACCCTTT
This sequence comes from Bufo bufo, assembly GCF_905171765.1. Lineage (NCBI taxonomy): Eukaryota > Metazoa > Chordata > Amphibia > Anura > Bufonidae > Bufo > Bufo bufo. The sequence goes on from NC_053391.1 coordinate 624,541,840, forward strand.
AAAGGGGTTCTACCGCATAAAATATTCTAAATTTTTCAAACCAGCACCTGGATCTGAATACTTTTGTAATTGCATATTATAATTAAAATGTAGTATCGACACTGAGCTATTCAATAAAATGTATCTGTACAGCGTCCAACTCAATGAGGTGGTGGCACATGTTCAGTTTAAATTGTCAACTGTCACCAGCTATATGTTCTGTAAGAAGCTGTGACAGTTACAGGGAGAGAGCTGCAGGAGAAATGATCCCTCCCCGCCCCCACACACAGAAAGGACACGCCCCCTGAGCTGCCAGCCTGAAATAAATCTTGCACAGAAATTGGAGCAATAAATGGGGAGATCTCTGGTTCCCTGTGAAGTACAGGGCTGGTTCCAAGGATGGGTTCACATCATGTTTTTCCCATCTGTTTAACTTATGCAAAAAAAAAAGTATACATTTTTTTCTCATTGTAAAAAAAAACATACTTTTTTTTTTTACCGGACTGTGCAGGATACAAGAACGTGGCATGCTGAGTTTTTGTATCCTTTTTTTTGTAACGTACACGTCAAGCAGAGGTATAAAATGTGATGTGAATCCAGCCTAAGTTTTT